>NC_040011.1:1918215-1933246 GCF_000972845.2 Larimichthys crocea | reverse complement strand
CTGAGTGTTTGTACCAACAGGCGTTATGGACGACCAGGAAGAAGAAGAGGAGGTAACCAGGCTCAGCAGCCTCTATGGACATGATGGCAGAGGAGAAGAGTAAATGTGGGACTGACTTTTAGTGGTTGGTGAGAGCTTGGTGAAATAAAAGGCTGAAAGACAGACGCCGAGCTGGGCTGACTGCTGCTGGACTAGGCAGTGACATCAGCTGCTGGTGTTGTCGCCTTGCTCCAGTCCAGAGGGTGGTTTAATTATTTAGTTTGAAGTTTCATTTAATAACACAAACACATGGATGAGTTTGTACAAGACTGGAGTTTTCCTCGTCGTCTTCGCTCGCTCACAGATGGTTGCACTGATCAGGGATCAGAAGAACACAACAACAGGATGTTACGCCCTCTGTGTGACCATATGTGCTGAAGTTACTGGTCGCGATGCTTTCTACCTGTAGCTTGGTGGGAGGATACAGATAATTTCAGTGCATCTTACCGATGTAGCAAAAACTTTAAAAGTAGGAAAGATTACACGTGAACAGACGGATGCATTTTTCAGATGCACGTGGTTTCATCAACCAGATTTCAGCTTCCTCTGAGGCTTTTCGGTTGCACTTACACTTGACTCTTTTTTTTTAGACACTGAGTAGCTATTTGTTCCAGCCGGCACACATAAAGTGGCTCAGTGTAAATGGAGTCTTGAATTTCTGCTGTTGTGCCTCAAAAACCTCCTCCGCCTATAAATCTGTGAGGGCAAAATGAAGCACAGAGGAACTACTATCAGCGAGCCGTACCTAATTATTCAAAGCCTCTTCCATAATTCAATAAAATTAATAAAATATCACGTCGTGTGCTGCTGCCGTAGCACTATTACTGACAAGCAGCAGCAAAATGCACTGCTGCTGCACCAGTGACGTCTCTTATTATACAGTAACATGCCCACGAGCTGTAGTTAGTTATTAACACTTTGTTAAATAGGTAAATTAAGAATGTTTGAGTGATAATGGGGAGAAAAAAAATGTCAGTAATCATGTGACATAAAGCAAAAACATGAGGGCAGCTACGTAAAAATCTGTACCTCCCCGCTGTGGCGACTTCAGTGCGATTGTCGGTCGATCGAAGAAGCGAAGATGTCGACCTCGAGCATGGACAGTGTAAAGAACGGACGGCGTACGTCCCATTGTGTAGTGTTTTTCAGGTATGTAAATCCAGGTGTGCAGTCGCCATCCCTGATTGGCTCCACAGCGTCACCGTTTCCTGGAGACGCAACCTCATTCAAACTGGAGCCGGGGAACTGTCGGCTTGTGTTTTTGTGTTTTGAGCTCGCCTCCTTTTCGTGGCTGTTGTTTGTTGCTTTAGGGGCTGGGCTTAGTTTAAGTTTATCGATTCACACGTTTAGAGATATTTCTGTTAGAAACACTAAACAAAGTTTTGCTGTTTTGATGAGTTTTTTGTAGAAATTAGATTATATAATGGTTTTTCTTTCTCGTTTTGGTTTCATATAGATAGAAAAGGTTCAGTTTTTGTTTCTTTGACAGCATCCGCTCGCCTTTTGTTTCCCTCAGAGTTTACCTCACCTCCTTTTGTTGAATCAATCTGAAATTTCACTGATTAAACATCTTTGTTTACGCCTTGAACATCTGGTTTTATGTCGCTGCCTCTTACCCTTCGAGTCCGGTTGGAACAGTCAGAATTAAGAGCGTGGACGTTACAGATGGCTTGTTTGAGCATCATTCAGCTCACCACAGGTCCGCTTAGATTGGCCTGGAGGCAGAAGAGGCAGGACTGTCAACACTGAGCTTCACAACGACTCTTCAGAAACCTGAGTGGGACGTCACAGAGACTACGTCCATTCTTTATACGTCTGTGGTTCTGTTCCTGTATTGTCCGTCCTCTGTCCTTCAACTTGTGTTTCTGCTCTTTGGATTGGATTGTTGGACTTTAGCCTGGACTCCTCAGCCATCTTTTTGTTGTTTTGTGTTTACCTGTACGGTAAGGCCAAGAAAGTTCCCTTTCATTGAACTTACCCAGAAACACTGACGAGCCACGCAAGTTACTTCTGGTTAAATCAATCTTCATGACGCCAGACTCGCTTTCAACATCACTCTGACTTTTTGGGGGAATAGAAAGATCTTAGTAGGTCACTTTGACCGAGCACTGTCAGAGAGGGTTGTCCATAAAAGCCCAGCGGCTGCTGGGAAATGATTTTGTAGTATTTATCATTTATCAGGTTCATATTAGGACGAATAAGCTGAAGTACCAGGGTTCATATTTGTACGATTTGTGTCCCACATTCTGTATTCGCTTGCTGTTTTAAGCTTTTTCTAATTCCAGTTGGAGCACTATAAAGATCAATGTTTCATTTTCTTTCTTTACTTGTTTTTGTTCTCCTGGAGTTTTATTAATCTGATGCCACAGTCACCCTCATCTGCACACAGACTGTGCTGTGTCAGACCTGTCAGACAAACCAAAGTCGAACCAGTGCGCGAGCCTCTTTCTTTCTGTTTTTTGTCTCTAAGTAACACTCAAAATAAAAAGCCACTTAATCCATCTTCTCCCGCATAAGACCTCTTTTCCAGGCAGCAGAGATGGTAAAGTACATAAGTCTGCGGCGACGAGTCAGCCATATACAGAAAAACCATCTGTCTTCATCATTCTCCGGGCACAATTGATCTGCGGCACTCTGGAAAGTATTTATTATGAAAAGTCTCATTTTTTAAGCGGGCCGTTTAAAGTAGCAGCGGCCATAAATCACCCCTGAATCGGAGCGAATCAGAGCGCCCTCCCACTGGAATCCATTATTCCTATTATTCCAGCTCTAAGTGGACATAACATCTTAATCTAGTATCGATCTGAGCGTGTGCGCTGGTCATCCCATCCAATCCCGCCCTTATATCTGAGATCCTGCGTGACAAGCCTCGCATCTGCTCTCACTTTAAATAATCACAGAGCGCAGAGTCTGTGCGCTACACTGTAAAAAAAATACAATAATAATAATGTCTGTAGATTTTACAGTGAAAAGTGCCAAACAATAACGGTAAAAAGCCGTAAAATGTGTCATGAAATATGAGTGTTTTACCCTGTAAAGTAAAAGTCATATGTCAAAACCTTCATATAGAAATGTAAGAAAATGTTTACAGAATAAAGTAGTATTTTATATAAGAGACTGCTAATTATACAGTAATACACTGTAATATTTAAGGGTATATTTTACAGTGTTGGTTTTTTTACAGACATTTTAAAATATAGAATAAAACGCCAACCTTAAACGTGAAATCAACAGTACCAATATCCTTTTACCGTAATATTAGAAAAGGTTATTCTGTATTTATTACGGTAAAGTCCTGACAACCACAGCTTTACAGTCATATTTTATGTCAAAACCTTTATTTATACAGTAAAACACCGTAATATTTAATGGCATATTTTACGGTCTTTTACTGTGATGGTCTCGCAGTTTTTCACCGTAAAAAATATACAGACCTTTTAAAACATAACCAGCAAGCTTAATCTGTAATATCATTTTAATATTAGAAAAGGTTATACTTTTATTTATTACGGTAAAATTCTGTCAACCACAGCGGACAGTTCTTTACCGTAAAAACAACACAGTCATATTTTATGGCAAAACTTTTGTTTGTACAGTATTTTAGGAGAATGTTTACAGTATTTTACATTAGAGACTGTTAATTATACAGTAAAACACCGTAATATTTATTGAGCGAATCAGAGCGCCCTCCATGGAATTCATTATTCCTATTATTCCAGCTCTAAGTGGACATAACATCTTGATCTAGTATCGATCTGAGCGTGTGCGCTGGTCATCCCGTCCAATCCCGCCCTGGTATCCGAGATCCTGCGTGACAAGCCTCGCATCTGCTCTCACTTTAAATAATCACTAACTCGGCTAACTCCTTTCTCATTAGAAAGCAATAATATATGTGTGTGTGTGTGTGTGTGTGTGTGTGTGTGTGTGTGTGATGTCTAATCCTGGCTAATACTCTGTTTAATACCAGAGAACTTCAGCGGGCTGGCAGCCCCGGTAATTAAGTGAGCAGCAGTCTGTTCTGATGGCTCTCATACACACGGGCATAAATTATTGAAGTGCCGTTAAAATAAATAATGAAGTCGATTGCAGCATTTTGGATGTGGGCGGGAGGTTAAATTATGCATGAGCTCAATATTTGTAAGTGTAATAGGAAGTAAGTGTGCTGGTTTTTAAACTGCGAGGAAATAAATCCCCTCCACCCCCCGCTGCTATTAGCCAGATCTAATTTAAGAGAAAAAAAAACAGAGTCAAAGTCGACAGCAGATATCAGAGTAAACATACGAGGAATGATGCCTCGCAGGTCGCCACGGTTATGTTTACTCCACGGATCTGGAAGCCTAATTAAGATCTCCACCTGGCTGACTTCATACTTGAATCTGGAGAAGGGTGGAGCTGGGATTGGCTTCAAGGTTTCAGGACCTGGAGGGTCAGCCTTTGGTGGAGCTGTGGACAGCATCTGTATCCTGTTGGCAGGGCATCACCAAGGTTTGCCAATGCAGCAGCTGCACGAGTTTGGACTTCAGATCTCTCTGACATTGGTGACTAAAAGTTAAAGTGACAGAAGATGCAGCACGTTCATTAACAAATGAAAAGTCGACCTCAAACAATGAAGCATCCCTCCTCAGTCAACGGTACAATGAAACGAGAAAAACCAGGTCAGCTCAGCACTGACAGCAGTGGTTGCGGTAACAGCGCTAAACAAAGAAGATAAAAATAAGGTAAAGAACTCCATCCATCCACTTTCTATAGCCATTTATCCTCATCAGGGTCACAGTGGGGCTGGATCACAGCCTCGGAGAGATTCACACTCACATACGCACCTACGGACAATTTAGAGTCACCGATTAACCTGTTAAAGTCAATTCTGAGATTTCTTTCCAAACACATTAAATAGGTTGTAAAATAGCTGCTGAAAACACGTGAAAAGACTTTGAACGACATGTTACTGACATGTGGAGTTAGAGGTTCAGACAGTTTTCCAAGATTTTTGTGGGCGGTCCTTAAAGGGTGGCTCGATGACACGCTGAGGCCACCCTGAGCAGAGCTGTTTCAAAGTCTGACAAACTCACACGGACTTTAAGAGCATGTCTTTATGTCTTTGCTCTTTGGGACCTGTTTGCTGTGAGGCAGCAGCGCTAACCACTGCACCAACATCCCGTCAGCTAAATTACAGTTAAGTGCAAACGAGAGAAGACCCAAAAATACCCAGAGAAGTTTGGATTTATCTTCAAAGAGACTGAAGGCAGCAGGATGAGCGATCCAAGAGAAGGCTGGTCTAAAAAGAGGGCAGGTTGTTGAGTTGAGGTAGTCTTCGGTTCTTCTGAAGAAAACTTCTGCCGTAGGGGGGTTAATAATTTGGTGATGTGATCAGTGGCTAACCTTAAAGTTTGAAGGGTGAAGACAGTAGCCTAAGAAAGGACGGGGTTCCTGCTCCGTCTGTCCATCGGCTCCTGGTTTACGAGCCAACCTGCATCATCAGGACTGTCTTTGATTTTTAACGCCGTGTCATTGACAACATCGGGAACGAGTGTCGAAGAACGTGTCGGTTATCACAGGAGGAGCTCAGACGACAACAGGAACGTTTCATGTGAATCCAGTTAATTAATGTGTGAAATAAAAATCAGCTGAGCTCTGTCCTAACTCTACCGGGGACGGATCGGGATGGTTGCTACAAGGAAGAACCGGAAATAATTTAGAGAAGATCGATGGACAACACAGTGCTAAAGGTGTTCAAAGGTCAGATCAAATATGGAGAATATTGGACCAGACAAAAGAACACCTTGCATCGCACACGTTCTTTAATAAATCCATACGCTCATGTCGACCTGCAGGCTGTAAAGACTTTAATGTGTGAATCCGATAAAGTTTTCTTCGACAGTCTCTCCCCTCTTGGCGACTGAGAGTGTGAGAACACTGCTCGGATTGATGATCGTTTAAATAAGTCATTGAAATCAGGCGGCTCTGGAGTTTCTTCTGAGGTGTAGCTTTTCATTTTTGATGAAGCTAGTCGAGCTGTTTCCACACGCTTCCACTCTTTGTGTTGCACGCTGTGTGTGGATTTGTCTCCGTGCTGGAGCTAAATATGAAATGTTCTCGTCTCACAGTCTTTCTGCAACATTCAAATCTCAGTTATTTCACTGAAATCATGGCCTGCGACGACACAACGCAGAGTGTGAATCCATGACACACATGTACGGACACACACACTCAGGTTGGTTCCTGTCAGTAATGGCCTCCTGCCTCCCTCCGTCTCATCGATAAATAGGCTGAAGCAGAGCGTGAAATGAAAAGCAAGAGAACAGCATGAAATGGGACGAAAGTTGGAGAAAATGGACATATTTATCCTTTTTGTTTTTATTTTTTGAGGAAGGCTGGGCGGGGGGGGGGGGGGGGAATAATTGCACATTTTTACATAAAGCCATGCAATCTTCACAAACACCGCTGATATTATGCTTATTTTTTTTGTTACGCCCTGCTCTTGTTTTACTCGCTGTAATAATGGATCATTGACTGTGACTGTTGTAGCGACGGAGGTCTGCTGCTGTTGTTCGAGTCTGATATGCAGATGAATAAAAAAAACGAGAATTATCCGTTAAAACAAACAAAACGCTGAAACGTTTTGGCACAAATGAGTCACTGTTTAACTCATCTGTGTTTGTTATTTTGGCTCCATGACCTGAAGCTTTACAGACATCATTCATCATATTAAAGTGTTTAGATGGGTGACGCTCGCTGCAGTTTATGTGACTTATTTTGTCTTTTCTGTCAGTAATAATCACAGATTGGACGATAAGTGTCTGTAATCTGTGACGGATCAGGGGGAGTCACTTCTGATTTCAGATAAAATGCTGATGTTCAGGTTCTGCAGCATCGTCAGTTATATGTTACAATTATCTGAAGCAGCATCGTCATTGTATCGGCTGCAGTCTTCTGGACTGAAAGCCTCTTTTCTCTCTCGTCTCGTCACTCCTTTATATTTTTTTTCCCCCGTCACTGTCACGGCTGCTCTATTCAGTGGAGACCGCCCTACCCTGCATGTGATTGGCTGACATTCTTGCCCTCCTCACCTTTGACCAATCAGAGACAGGTATGATGTCCCTTTCCCCCCCATCAGTGTGAGAACCTGGAGCTTTAAATTGAAACACGTTTCAGGATGAATAACCAGTTTGGAACTTTTTGAAGAGTTTCACGTCACAGACTTAAAGATAATTCAGAAAAAAAACAAAAAATGATTGATAATGAATTAAAAGTGAAACCAGAAAAGTATTTCAGCATTCAGCAAAACCAAATGCATCATGGGAAAGTTCATTCTTACAAGGTTACCACAGAATTGATCTCAGACAACGTGTGTGTGTGTGTGTGTGTGTGTGTCTGTGTGTGTGTGTGTGTGTGTGTGTGTGTGTGTGTGTGTGTGTGTGTGCCTCAATAGCATTAAAAGAAAAGCCTCTAACAATACACACAGTTTTATTCTGCCAACCACCCAACTGCAGCCGCACACAAACACACAAGGTCCTGGGAGGTGTGTGTGTGTGTGTTTTTGTTTGCATGTCAGTGTGTGTGTGTGTGTGTGTGTGTGGACACAATTAAAACGTCCTCTTGGCGGCGAGTGCCAATGCATCACCCTGATGACAGTGGACAGGCTGTTTGCTTTGCCGCCGCTGATATCGAGCTTAATGATGTTGTCCTTCATTGCGGTTGCCGTGGATGACCTGCCCATCACTGATGCGTGGCAGCTGGGTTTCAATTGGGAGGAGGTGTGTGTGTGTGTGTGTGTGTGTGTGTGTGTGTGTGTTCGTTCAGGCAGATTGAACCTGGTTGACATGGCGATGTGAAGATTCCAGCAGGGATTTTTATTTTTTTTTTGTAATCGTTCACCTAGAGACAGATCATGGCGTGTTTGACAAGCACAGCTGCAGGGAGTGATGATGCGGGACGCCACAGCCAATAAAAACACACTTCACATACTGTAAAGGCTGCTAACATGCTCAGCTCCTGTTCTGGCACGACACTGGCTCCACTCCCTGTCAGCATTAGTGTAATCTTCTTGTTCTTCTTCAAAACGCCTGTAATACAAACACTAACACTCCCCCGGTGCTCTGAGCTCACAGTCTGGGGCGACTGGCTCTGTTGTTCGGTCCGGTCCAGCTGCTGAGCCCGGTTCTGCTGCCTGCTAACGGCAGAATGATTAACAGTTTGCCACTTCAGCAAATAATGAGTGAAACTAAACGTTAATAACCATTACCCCCGTATTCCACCGGGCGTGGGCGCTGCAGCGATACGCGGCCGTTCTAGTCAATGTTTCAAACCCCACCGGCTCCACCGTGGTCCAGTTCAGAAGCGTCCCAGGAGAATTTAAGCAAACGGCTGGTCATAAAAACAGACAAAAGAGAAACAAATGGACTATGTAACATATTTAGACATGTAGAAGCATATTTAGAAGCACATAAACCAGGAAAATGACCAAATCTGAGGAGGGAGAAACGCTTCTCCCGGTGGGTTTGAAGTCGATGCAGGTCGGAACAAAACAGCATCGCAGCCACGACGTGACGGAGACGGGCCCGGTGGAGTTTTGGGGATAGAAGTCCTGGTTTAAAAGTAACTTATTTAATGCCCTTACTTTTGTGTACTGACTGTACATGGTGCATGAAGAACTAACTGATTGTGTGTTTTTTTATTCAAGGTCTGGGTCCGAACCAGAATCAGCTCGAGGACACGCTCACACCTGTAACCTGCTCACTGGGACGCATTGCCTTGTTGCACACCGGGCCACCGTAGAGACACTTCATCACCTTTCCTCCACCTGAAGGCGCCCCAGAGGGTGCTTCATCACATTGTCTTGCACACTGGGCCACCTGAGCAGGCACTTTATCATCCAGAGGGGGCAACTTAGAACATAAAGCCACACATAAGAAGCATCGCGGCTTCCCGTCAGTGTCAGGAGTTACCCGTCAGTCATAAACTGACTGTCTGCTCTCAGTTTGTTTTCCCTGAAGTCTGCGTGAACGCGAAACGCACCGAGCGACGACGATATATCATTTTTAATTTGGCAAACAGGTGCTAAAGCGAGCGAGCAGATGCTCGCGAAAAAACCAGCCACCGGTTGTCTTTAATAGACGGGAAAGTGCCGAGAGGTGCGGCGGGGAACGAACACCTGGCCACTCGTTTTGTTTGTGTGAGTTTCGAACCAGAAGTGGAGATAAAAACCTCGGAGGAAGAAGCCGGAGAGCGCGTGCGAGTGTGATTCTGCAAGCGCCGGCGTGTTCGGGGAAAAAAACATGAGTTACGACAGATTGTTGATAAATGTGAGTGTGCGTAAATGTCTCCTAATGTATAGTCAGCATAACCGGGTCTGAATGATTCTTTCTTTCATTACACTAATGGCTCAGCAGAGTCGATGCAGAGGGAGGAGAGGGAGGAGGTGATTGTTTTCAGCAGGGTTTCAGATGCAGGTGATACAGAAAAGGGCAAACTCTCAGCTGGTGACGTTCATCAACGGGTGCTGCAAAGGTCACGCCGTGTCTCTCGACGTGCACCCACATCCGAAGGCGTGTTTACCGCCCGCTGGGGGTATGCAACCTCCACCTCCACCTCCCCCACCTCCACTTTCTGCTTTTATAAGCCCCCATGGGAGAAGCTGCTGCTGCTGCGTGTAAACACAGCGCTCCTTTAATATCCTCGCTGATGAAGCCACGCTGTTGTTTTTTAGTAGAAAGCTACATTTAAACTTCTCTGACAGGTGAAGAGCAGTTGGCCTACTTCACCATCTGTTGTCGCCGTCAGCGCCAATTCAGCAACTTTTCCCCTCGTGAGCTGGAATCAGTCAAATTCGAGCAACGTTCGGGCGAGAGTTGAACGATTATGACTTCCTCCGTGGGACGTCTTGATAATGTATGGACCGTCCCGCCTTTTTACGTGACTTCATTAATACCTGTCGGGAGGGGGGGAGCTGCTGTTTCTGTGAGCTTACATCATGTTCTGCCCGCTCAGCACAAAGTCCACAAAAACACATTAACATGATGAATCGCTCAGATCATGTGACTGGGAGGTAAAAGTGGGGCAGCGGTCCGGAGTTGGGATGTGGCTCTGGCTCTTGGATAGTCTGACCTTTGACCTCCACGACAGCCCAGAAACCCCTCGACACGTTTCAGTGCAGGGCTGGATTAAAACAATTATCTACTGTGTTTAATTCACAGACTGTATAACACCTGGGCGTAGTCTCCGTGACGTCCCACACAGATTTCGAAGAGCTGTTGTGAAGCTCTGGTCGTCTCCAGTCCTGTCTCTGGCCTAAGACGAGACCGGGTGGAGCTGAATGACGCCTGGTTGCTCAAACAAGCCACCTGTCAATCAAAGCGTCCACCAGGCTGTAAACATGTTTATTTCTGCTGTGAAGTTGGACATTTGGACATGGGGACTTATGGAGACTGACTCACTTCTGGAGCCAGCCTCAGGTGGACGTTAGAGGAACTGCAGTTTTTGGCACTTCTATATTGGCTTTATTTACCAGCCACAGAGGCTGCTTGGTTGTCAACTTTAACTTAACTTGTTGTTAGCTGGTTTTAGCACATTGTTAGCTCGTGTTAGCTCAAGTAAGCTTGTTTTAGCGAGTTCTTAGCCCGCTTTAGCTTGTGTTAGCTCGTTTTAGCATGTCGTTAGCTAATTTTAGCTCATGTTAGCTGGTTTTAACATGTTGTTAGCTCATTTTAGCTTCTGTTAGCTTGTTTTAACGTGTTGTTAGCTGGTTTTAGCCTGTTAACTCATTTTAGCTCATTTTAGCATGTTGTTAGCTCATGTTAGCTTGCTTTAGCTCATGTTAGCTCATGTCAGCTCATTGTTAGCTCATTTTAACATGTTGTTAGCTAATTTTAGCTCATGTTACCTGGTTTTAGCTCACCGTTAGCTAAGTACTGTTGTCATCAACGGGGAAATTAGCTTGAGACGTCTCAATTCGCTAACTTAGACATGCTAGTTTGAGTACATGAGTGTGTTACACTGTCAATGCTAATGTAAGCTGCATATATTATATTATATAATATATATAATTTAATTTAGAGTTGGGCAGTCAAACATAGACACTACCACTCTGAGTTTTGGTTGTGAATCTGACTGGAGCTGCTGATCACTGCTCTTTTATCCCATGCAGGTTGATTGGATGATTGGACACAGGTGTGATCAGACAGGTGAGCGGGAGGCCACGCCCAGCAGCACATACACTCCCTCCATCACAACAAGCCATTCTCATCTGAACGTTCGATTCTTTTCTTTGAGCTCTTTGGACCTTCATCTGTCTCAGCAGCAGCTTGACTCGTCTTGGACAAACTTCATGTTCTTCCAAAGTTTTTAAGACTTTTCTGATCGCTGGTCCACCGAAAAGCTGCGACATACAGACGTGTCCCTGTGTTCTTTATGCAGTAAAATGTTTAATTAAAAGTTTTTTGGTGTGTTAACCTCAGTGTGGACGTTTCTTTCTGTCCTGTCAGTGTGTGTGTGTGTTACGACTCATTTTGATCTGTGTGAAAGCTTCTTGTACACAGCTGCTTCTGCTTCTCCCAAAGAAATCTAATTAAAAACCTCCAAAACGGAGGAGGATCAGGACCATGTGTGAAAAATGGAAATGGAAAAATGGAAATCTGCCTTTTTTTTTTTCTTGGAAAACTCACTTTAAAACTGAAGTGAAACAAATATTTCACACGTGGCCGTAATCCTCCTCCGTAACTTTGAATTTCACAATGTTAAAGTCAGCACGAGAGGCTGAGGAAGGTTTTAGTTTTTATCCGGTGATGACCTGCTCTCTCTCTTTCTCTCCGTCAGCAGGTGTTTCGGGGCCCGCCGTGGCCCCGCAGCTCTCTCTCTTTGTATTTTTAACATGTAGGCCGCTGCACCCATTCAGTCTGATGACGAGCGAGCCTGCCCCACAGTGATTTAGCACACGGGTGTGCTGTGTGGCGAGCGGAGGAGGAGGTGGAGGAGGTGGGGGGCGCTCAGCCTACTTTATCAACGTTAATTTCAAAGCCGCGACCTGCTTGCTCAGCGGATTCCTCCAGCGTTAGTCCTCAGCTGGCCTCCTTTTTTTTGTGTTTCCTGCCGCCTCAGCAGTCTGGCTGCCCGCGGACCAGAGCGAAACATCTCCATGAGCGCTCGTGAAGCACGCCGGGAGAGCTGATTTTCCACTTCCTGTGCACATGATTGACAGGCGCCCGCTTGGATGTTTGACCACAGGATGTTTGTCAAGCCTGCACCGGCACTTCGGGACGTCGCCGTATGTCCGGGAAGTCGGCGAGCAGAACTGATGACTGCGGCCCGGCCTGAAACATCCAACGGCGTTTCTTCCTGAGGCGATTTGTTTGTCATGCTGGAGGGTTATTGACAGCACACACACAACCCCAACACCCAACACCCACACTCGTGGATCATTTCATCTCAGCGGTGAAAAACCGTCCACCCTGCGGGAAACTGTCTAATGAAGTTTTACCTGAACTGCTCCATTTAGCCGAGCTTCATCATCGCCGTCGTCACCCTCCGTGAAGTCACGACTGATGAAGTGTTTTTATCACGTCGTATATTTCCATCATCGCTCTGCGTCACACATATTTTAATATCTGGTCTAACAATGACACACACACAAAAAAAAAGTCATTTGAGGTATTTTAGAGTTTGTCACGGTGAAATGTTGATGATGTCATCCTGTACTCGGCGCCGTGTACTTATTCTCAGCCAATGAAACGTGTTCTCTCTCCTTAGCTTCCTGCCTGCTGGTTTCAGGCCTGCAGATGTAGCACGAGTGGTTGGTCAACTGAATTTAAAACTATAAATAAATAAGTTAAAATGTTGCCGACGACGAGGTTAAAAAGAGCCTGGGAAGATAAACCAATCAGGGCAGAGCAGAGTTCAGCCGCTGCTTCCGTCCTCGACTGTCCACAGCCTGAGAGCGGCTACAGCCGCCGTCCACCCCACGGCCTCCAATCTTAGATGGTCGTACCTTTCGGCCTGGGGAATAGCGTCCTGCCATCTCTCCTCAGGCCGGAAAACCGCGCCCACGGGCACCGGCACCGCTCTGGTGCTGCCTTGGGTCCCAACCGGGCCCCGGCCCTCAGGGCCCACATAATCCTCCGACTGCTTTGATTGCGCCAACCAGGAATTTGGGCCCTCTCTGCGCAGCTGTTGTCCCCACATCTCTAGGACCTAACTATCCCATCAGAAACTTTACAGAACTCTAATCAAAGGCTTGCAACTGTTTTGCGTCTTGTAGTTCAATACTAGGACTAGCACAATATTTACTGCTGCTGATTCGTGCATACATACAGTCTGCATACAGTCTGCAGTGCAGTTCACTGTTTGATGCAAGATTAAAAGCCACCATAAAAATGTGCTAAAGTCCATTTTTATTTAACTTTTACTGCCCAAAACACGTAAAGACAAAGAGATAATTAATTTCATTATCATATTTGAAATATATACACTCACTGATGATGGTTTAATCATTTTATATTGGTGTTTACCTATTTTTTGTGGCCCTTGGAATTGTCCTGACTATACGGCGCTCCTGGCGCCGACCCTCTGCTTCCTCTTTTGTAGCGCGTGGATGCCTCCACCCGCCAACAATTAGTGTGGTGTGTTCAGGGACAGTTAGAAAAGTCCATCAGCCTTCAGAAGAGCGTCACCGCTCCACCACCGCTCAGGTGATTCCCACTTCACCTGTGCACACTTAGCTCACATGCTTATGGAGGAAGGAATGAAGAGAGGTGGAGAAGGACAGAGAGACGTTTCTTCAGAAACAGGAAGCTCGTCATGAGAGCCGCCTCCGTAACAGCGAGCTGCTGAGGTCTGTTTTACACTTCAGGCGACATCAAGCAACTTAACGGAGGAGGCGAGCGCTGGGCACTTCAGCGTCTCCTGCTCGCTGTGATTTATCTGTTTGTTTAGCGGGAAGCCAGGCGGCGGCCTCCCGCCATCAGAGGCTTTTTATCACAGCAAAAGTCGGTCCAAAGGCTCGGCGGACGCTCGGCGGCTCTAACAAGTGAATTTCTCTTTTTTTTTTATTATTGTTGTGGAGGATTTGACTCTCTATCTGCTGCTTCCTCACTGGGAAATATGTGCAAACGACGTCCCCTGCCAGCTCAGGTCGGGTTTATTATACAGCTGGTGCCTCGGCCTGAGCGTGAGAGCTGCTGTAGATACAACAGAAGATGAAATTTTCATGACTTCTTGACTTTCTCTAGCACCGTCGTTACATTTACAGTTCAACACAGCACAGTATGATTTAATATACACGACATTTACTCAGCACAGTCATGCTCCCCAAAGGATGAACCCTTTGTTTAAAGACACTTCACAGACTAGCCTACATTTCCAATGGGTTTGTTGCAGAGAGGCTCTTTGACATCATCATCGGGTCCTTTGCTGAACTGGCTAGTTGACATGACGGTGGTTTACTCAACTCTGATTGGAGCACAGAGCAAAAAAGGGGTGGGGCTTAGGAAAGGTCACCTGTACAGTTGACAGCAGTGCATTCTGAAACACCTTTCCTGCTCTCAGTGTTTAATTTAAGTCACATCAGTGTCCCCTCTACGTATGTGAGCCGCACACACGAGGATGATTCAGGAGATCCAGTTTCACCGTGAGCTTCAGCGGGGTGAAGAATTAAAACCAGTCCAGATATTTTAAACTGCAGATCGTCGTCCTGCTGCAGGCAGGTGCTGACCTGCAGGTCAAAGACCGGCGTGGTGGTTCAAGAGCATGGAAGTCACAGTCACGGTGCGATTCCTCCTCCACACATGAAAGATGCTGAGTTTAGTTTTTAACCCCATAAGTCGCTTTTTGTTGTCGGCCTAGTTTTTCACTGAAGTGAACAAAAAAAAGGTGTGAAGTTTCTTTAGAGGCTGAACTGAACAGTCAGGTGTTCAGGCTGCTCGCAGCAGTGATGTAATCACACAGGTGCTTCAGAAAAGATGTAACAAGGTGTATAAATATAGTTCTACAAATCTGCAGCTAA
>NC_040011.1:1910801-1918115 GCF_000972845.2 Larimichthys crocea | reverse complement strand
GTAGAAATATCTGTCTGTACATCCGAGTGATGTTAGTTTCATTCAGGCCTGTGGTCTTTTGCCGTGTATTGTCCCCTCTCTTCCTGCTTTCCTGTCCTGTATAAAAAAATATGCAACTGACAAATATGTAAAGTAGCAGTAATTAATCCAGTTTTTAAAAAAATAACATGGACTGTTTTGCAGTATGTTATTTGCACCCAAAGCTGTTGGGTGCCAGTTCAGGAAGTACAGTCAAGTTTAAATTCACAAACTTAAAACGTACTGTCACCAAAGAAAATGGCATTGGACGTTTGAAATGTGCACTATTGAACACAAGGTTTTGTTTGGCAAAACGCTTTTGAACATATCTGAACTGAATCAGTTGGTTTTAGTACACCATGTTGCATGGTGAAAATACCCATGAAGCACTGAAAACTGAGCACCTGAACTATTTTAAGGTTTCTGGAAGTCAAAAGCCGATTCTCCCTATAATATAAATAACAAAAACTAAAA
The DNA here is from genome assembly GCF_000972845.2 of Larimichthys crocea. Lineage (NCBI taxonomy): Eukaryota > Metazoa > Chordata > Actinopteri > Sciaenidae > Larimichthys > Larimichthys crocea. The sequence goes on along the minus strand of NC_040011.1, from coordinate 1,917,623 downwards.
ATGTACAGAACAGAAATGTGCTTTATGAAGACATATTGTCTCTTCTTTGTTTTAAGGGAACTTGTCTTCATACATGAGCACTGAGGGTGTTTCCTTATTAGCTGAACACACACACAAGATCAGATAAATCACACTGTCCGTGTCAGTTAGAGAAACCAAACAAAAGCTGATGTTGTTTCATGTCTTTAGATTGGAAAGATTGCGATATTACTTCCTCTGTGGTAGTGCAGTGAGATGCCTACATAACAATGGACCAATCAGATTGCTCTAAACTTGTTCCCTCCCCCTTGATATGGTTACATTAAGGTGAATCTTCTTCTATTAGGATCTAATTTTACTGTAGTCTCAAGTGGAATAACATGAAAATGCTGACCGTGTTTTATTTACTGCTGATCCTCACAGTGGGGCGTAAGTCAACTTTTGTCTTATAAATATATTTTCATCTTCTTGCATCATTTGAGCACAGGGCAGATATGAATCTATCTCTGTTGTTGATCACTGCTGTATTTCATTTTGTCTTTAGGATGCTCAGATGATCTGAACTTTGACATGAAGACTGTTGGTGTTGGAGATGATGTGAATTTGACGTGTACACGCCAGAAATCGTCAGGGCAAGGAACATTGTTTTGGATCAGACTAGTTTCTGGAAACTTTCCTGAATTGTTGGGAGGAACATTTGTCTTTGATTATATAGGTGTTAACCAGACTCCTCACATGACAACAAAACAAGAACCTGGAACATTTCTTCTGCAAATTCATGAGACAAAGCTCAGCGATACTGGACTTTACTACTGTATAAAAATAAACCAACTAGAAATGACATTTTTGAATGGAACATTTCTGAGGATTAAAGGTAAACACCATTTATAATTGTAGTATATAGTTATCGATTTATATATGTATATGTAAAGAAAATACATTTCCATAATTGTTTATGTATATAAATTAGACATTTTTAACTACTTTTATTTTCAGTGAGTAACTCACATTTATTCTTGTCTTTGTTTTTTCCAGGACCAGAACCTGATATCACTGCCGTCATTCAAGTCCCTCCATCTGATCCAGTCCGTGCAGGAGATTCAGTGACTCTGCAGTGTTCAGTCCTCTCTGACTCTGAGAATAAAACATGTCCAGGAGAACATGGTGTGTACTGGTTCAGAGCCGGATCAGATTAATCACATCCTAGTTTAATTACGCTCATGGAAATCCAAATTATTACCTTTCATTATTTGCTCCTGTTCTTATTGTTTCAGCCTTCAACAGGCAGGAACCAGTTCTGTTTCTGTTGTGTGCTGCTTTGGCTCTGAGTCTGATTGTTATCGGCTTCCTTGTTTGTGCCATCAAGAAGAAATCCTGTGATTGTTGTAACGGTAAGAGATGTAACTCATACACTGATCTATTAAACAAAAGTTAATATCATTTCATTTACATATGTGCTGTGTATAACTATAACCTACAGTATCATTAATTTTCAATACAGTGAAATCCATCACTTTCATAATCTATTATTTCTTTTTTTAATTACTGCTGTTGTCACTCAAGCAAATGTTGCAGCAACCAGTGGTGATCAGCAAAGTAATCAGGTAAACAATTTGATGGTGGACTTTTAAAAGTTATCAGGATGTATTAAATCTGATCTCTCATTTATTTGAATTTTTGCACTTTTATTTCTTCAGAGAAATGAGGAAACTTTGGTTTATTACACCAAACTTTGCCTGGAGGAAAGCTGGCAAGGCAGGAAGAGGAAGAGCAGCAGCAGAAGAAGAGAGCATCTACAGTGATGTCACGGCCTTTTTTAACAATCTATACACTGGATTTGATTATTGATACTCATATAACTTTGATGAACCACACTGGGTGGGAAATACATTGTTTCAGCAGCACTGGTGCTGACATTTCACCTCAGAATATAATATATGTTTTGTCAAAAGAGTTGCAACAAGGAAATCAAATATGATGCAAAAATCACCACATTTAATAGTTTGATGTTTTTGTTAATAGCCTGGAGCACTGTGCATCACATCTTACAATATTGTTTAGTTATTGTTTGCATTTTAGTACTAAGTTTTCTAATGCATTTGAGTGTGATGCATGTTGGATGTCTTGGAAGACTGTTTGATTGAATATCTCAGTAAACGTTGTACAGCTAAGCAAAATCTCAGGAGGTTAAAACAGTGTAATAAGTTTACAGTTTGTGAAATTACTGTAAATATGTTAATAAAAATCTGTGCCAAAGAAGTTATTGTTACTTGTAAGGCCTGTGATGAATTGGTGATTTGTCCTGGGTGAACCACATGACCATTACATTACAGATGATTTATGGATGAGTTATATCAAGAGTCAGCCTCAGTACAGTCATGTCATGAAGGGGAAATATAGTAAAGAGACTAAAACCGTTTTTGTTTGTTTTTTGGTATTTTTTTGGCCTGTTCAAACTTTTATTTGACAGAGACAGCTGAAGAGTGACAGGAATGTGGAGAGAAAGAGATGGGAAATGACATGTGGCAAAGGGCCACAGGTCGGCTGCTGCAGCAATGACTGAGCCTTTGTACATGGGGCGGATGCTCTACCAAGTGAGCTAACCGACACCCTTAAAACAGTTTTTTGTACGAGACTGTAAACATGTTTATTTCTGTTGTGAAGTTGAACATTTTAATATGGGGCCTTCTGGAGACCGACTTGTTCTGTCATGTTCAGTTTTTGGCACTTCCAGGTTGGCTTCACTTCACAGCCACTGAGGTTGCCACTTGGGTGAGACAGAGAGAGAGAGAGGAGCAGTGAGACAAACAGTGGTTTGAAGTGACAGTGAAGCGTTGTCTATGTGTCCACCACAACATCCCACAACTGTAGACAGAAGCATGACTCAAAAAAACAATTCAACAACAATGGATTCATTTTTTCTTTGTTTAAAAAAATGTTTAGCATAAAAACTAACTTTTTTTTATTGAGAGAATGTGCAAACCATGTGAACATTTAGTAACTTTAACAAACTGAGACAATATGAGAGGGTGCACAGCCCCTGCTCTGCCCATAGAGAGGGATGTGTCTAGTTGTGGTTGGCACCTCACATAAAATACACAAAGTATTTTATGTTGTAGACACAATCTTTCTTAGGACACAAAATCTATCTGTCTTTAAACAATATACTATTCAATGTTAGATAAAAGATAACGACTAATATCCTGTCTTTCTGGTCTTACCACACTTTGTAAAGGTCCTCAGCATGTCTGTCGTGACAACAAGCAAGGCCACATGCTACACTGCATTGACAGTCATAGGCTGTGGTTGGCCATTTCTCCACCCTTTGACCAACAATCAAGGTTGTTTACTCAGAACAGACCTGACTATGAGCTTCAACAGGATATGTAGTGAGGGAGGAGCTACAACAGGTTTCAGGCTAAGTTTAGTTATTGCTGTTTAATGTGCTCATTCAAAGAACAAATAATGTCTGTAGATTATGTTTTTAAAGATGAAACCAAAGATTGGTTTGATTTAATGTAAATGTATTGATTCATAGGCCACAGGCTACAAGTCCATCACTGCACAAAGTGATGCATTGGACCACAATTCTGCAAGTATGTAAATTTTTTTTGCAGATAATCAGGTAAAGTTAATTTAAGATCACAGTTCATCTCCTGATTTCCTGATTTAAGACCAGACTGTGACCAGTGAATGATTAGCACCTCCCCCTCTAACAGTAACTACCAATGAAAAGGAGCAACCTGCATAAAATATAAACAATAATGATATAGTGTGACTGGGTGTGTGTTCAAGCATCCTGTTTATCAACTCCTGTAATTTGTTGTAATATTAATAATATAAATGAATATAATATACTATCATGTTTTTAAAACATACAGTACATAGCAGCAGTCAAGTGCAGCTTCCTGAGGCTAAAACAGAGAGTGAGAAAGAGAGAAGAGCGCTGTTAGATTCACACTTTAGTTTGAAGACCGACCACAACAATGCTGAAGTTTCCATGCATCATTTGTTTGTCAGTGGTGACTGTGAGTGTGTGTTTGTGAGTCAAAGTAAAAAGCAGGACATAAAGTATATGAAAGTATTTACTGCAAAGCTTCTGTGTTAGATTACATTTCACAGATGTTACTTTTCTTGTGTCCGATCAACTTGTTCTGACTTGTGGTCAAAAATACGTTGACCCTGATTAAGGCCACAAACCACAACACATTGGTCGATTAAATGTTATGACAGTTTTGGCCCTCTAGATAGACGACAGATGTATTTTCATTCTCTGTACACCTTTCAAGTCGGTGACTGTAGCTAAAAACCTCCTGCTTTGAGTTTGTGGGCTTGTACTGGACTACATTATATTGTCAGGTGTTCCTGTCCCTGTTATTGTGAGGGTGTCCAGGACTGTACATACAGTACATGTATGTTAATCACCTTGTTGTTATTTTATTTGTGGTTTTCTCACAGGTTCACATGGTTCACCCCCTCAGGTAAAAATATGCAGGTCAGAAACTCTAAACGCCTCCAGTTGAATGTGTTCCTGTGATACTGTGAGAGAGTCGCTCTGCTGCTGCCTTTCACAGCTCTCTGAAGAGAAGTGAAGTGAGTGTACAGGATGGATGGTTTAACAGCCCTCCTCAACTCTGTACACTGCACTCTTCCTGCTGATATGACTGACAGGCAGAGTGGGCGGGTCATCAGTGATGATGTGGAGTGAAATGGCGGCCTGATGATGGCTCTTTCGTCATTGTGTGTCAGCTAAAAAAACAACAACAACTTTGTTTAGGTGTACACAAATCAAACAGATCCATTACTTCCTCTTTAACTGACTGCTACAGACATTTTGTAGGATTTTCTCTTCACCCATATCTCAACATATTCTTTGATACAAGCTGCTCCTCTGCTGCTGTCTTTAACCAGCTCTCTAAAAACAAGTGAAGATTTTCTCTACCTCTGTGCAAGAATCCCTGTCCACTTCTCCAAACATGCAACCCTTCTTCAAACAACTAGACTGGACTATACTTTTAACAGCAACAATGGCAGTTTTGGCAGTATGTCATTTGCATCCAAAGCTGTTGGGTGCCAGTTCAGGAAGTACAGTCAAGTTTAAATTCACAAACTTAAAACATACTGTCACCAAAGAAAATGGCATTGGACGTTTGAAATGTGCACTATTGAACACAAGGTTTTGTTTGGCAAAATGCTTTTGAACATATCTGAACTGAATCAGTTGGTTTTAGTGCACCATGTTGGATGGGGATAATACCCATGAAGCACTGACAACTTAGTACCTGAACTATTTTAAGGTTTCTGGAAGTCAGGTGCCAACTCAAATACATATAAACAACAAAAAACTAAAAAGTAGAGAACAGAAATGTATGAAGGCATATTGTCTCTTCATGTATGGGGGTGCATGTATCAAGAGAAGAGAACTTCTCTTGATACAGTACATGAGCTCCATGAGGTCATTGAGGGTGTTTCCTTATTATCTGAATATACACACACGATCAAATAAATCACAAAGTCAGTGTCAGTTACAGAAACCAAACAAAAGCTGATGTTGTTTCATGTCTTTAGGTTGGAAAGATTGCGATATTACTTCCTCTGTGGTAGTGCAGTGAGATGCCTACATAACAATGGACCAATCAGATTGCTCTAAACTTGTTCCCTCCCCCTTGATATAGTTACATTAAGGAGAATCATCTCCTAACGCAGTCTAAATTTCAGTGATCTCAAGTGGAATAACATGAAAATGCTGACCGTGTTTTATTTACTGCTGATCCTCACAGTGGGGCGTAAGTCAACTTTTGTCTTATAAATATATTTTCATATTCTTGCATCATTTGAGCACAGAGCAGATATGAATCTATCTCTGTTGTTGATCACTGCTGTATTTCATTTGTCTTTAGGATGCTCAGATGATCTGAACTTTGACATGAAGACTGTTGGTGTTGGAGATGATGTGAATTTGACGTGCATACGACAGTCAGAGTTTGGAGCAACTTTGTTTTGGATCAGGCTAATTTCTGGAAATTTCCCTGAATCATTGGGAGGAACATTTAACTTTGATTATAAAGGTGTTACCAAGCCACGTCGCATGACAACAAAACAAGAACCTGGAACATTTCTTCTGCAAATACATGAGACAAAGCTCAGTGATACTGGACTTTACTACTGTATAAAAATAAATGAACTTAGCCTGACGTTTTTGAAAGGAACATTTCTGAGGATTAAAGGTAAACATCATTGATAACAGAAGTTTACATTTAAATGGAATGATCATGTAAAGACAATATGCTTACATAATTTATCGGACAATGTTTATGGATATAAATTACCATTTTTAGTTACATTTATTTTCAGTGAGTAAAGAATGTTTTTTTCTAATTGTATTTCCAGGAGTCCGTCCAGGAGACTCAGTGACTCTGCAGTGTTCAGTCCTCTCTGACTCTGAGAATAAAACCTGTCCAAGAGAACACAGTGTGTACTGGTTCAGAGCCGGATCAGATGAATCACATCCCAGTTTAATTTACGCTCATGGAAACAGTGGTGATGAATGTAAGAGGAGTCCTCAGACTCACTCTCCACAGAAATGTGTCTACAGCTTCTCTAAGAACATCAGCTCCTCTGATGCTGGGACTTATTACTGTGCTGTGGCCACATGTGGGGAGACATCAAAACTGATCACAGAAATTTTGTTTTGGATCAGACTAGTTTCTGGAAAGATGCCTGAAATCTTGGGGAGAACATATGTTTTTGATGAAGTTGTTAACAAACCTCGGATAGCAACAAAACAAGAACCTGGAACATTTCTTCTGCAAATTCATGAGACAAAGCTCAGCGATACTGGAC
>NC_040011.1:1875621-1910751 GCF_000972845.2 Larimichthys crocea | reverse complement strand
AAAAAAAAAAGTACATTTCCTTATTATATTTATTATTATATATATTATATTATTATTATAGTAAAGTACATGGAGTCTCCTTTTTGTTTTTTCCAGGACCAGAACCTGATATCACTGCCGTCATTCAAGTCCCTCCATCTGATCCAGTCCGTCCAGGAGACTCAGTGACTCTGCAGTGTTCAGTCCTCTCTGACACTGAGAATAAAACCTGTCCAAGAGAACACAGTGTGTACTGGGACTGACTTTTAGTTGTTGGCGAGAGCTTCAAGAAATAAAAGACTGAAAGACGCAGAGCTGGGCTTCTTAATGTTGGACTAGTGGGTGATATAAGCTGGCTGTTATGTCTTGTGTTGTTGCACTTGACTGATGTTTTCACATATGTACATGTTTCATTGTCTTATTTGTCATGGATATTGATTTGCATTTACAATAGCAAATAACAAGTGTAGGTTACACCACCACCACTATGTACTGCACTTGCCACTATGAGCTAGTGCAGTTTGTTCACATGGTTCGACCCCTCAGATAAAAATATGCAGGTCAGAAACTCTAAACGTCTCCAGTTGAATGTGTTCCTGTGATACTGTGAGAGAGTCGCTCTGCTGCTGCCTTTCACAGCTCTCTGAAGAGAAGTGAAGTGAGTGTACAGGATGGATGGTTTAACAGCCCTCCTCAACTCTGTACACTGCTCTCTTCCTGCTGATGTGACTGACAGGCAGAGTGGGCGGGTCATCAGTGATGATGTGGAGTATCTGAAATGGCTGGAGCACAACATTTAAGATGGCTCTTTTGTCTTTGTGTGTCACTGTAGTGAATAGCCAAATACATTCTTCTTTAGGTGTACACAAATCAGAAGGATCGATTACTTCCTCTTTAACTGACGGTTGGTGGGAGCTGGGGTCCTACGTCGGTCAGCAGACTTCTTGTAACTGCGTGATGTTTTAAGCAGAGTCCGACGAGCGTTAAGCCAAGTACGCCAGCACCTCCGGACTAGGGCAGCAGCAGAAGGCACACAGAACTCACCCTCAGTAGGCAGGAAACAGGGGCTGGTTCAGCCGTTCCGTCTGACTGTTCGACTGCGGGTGGTATCCAGAAGTTAGACTGACCTAGGCTCCCACCAAAGAACAGACCTCCTTCCAAAATCGTGAAATGAACTGGGAAACACGGTCTGACACCACATCCCTGGGGAACCACAATCTTGGGAAGACGGATGAAGTGCACTATTTTAGAAAATCGATCCACTACGGTGAATATCGTGGTGTTACCTTAGGATGTGGGCAGCCCAGTCACAAAGTCCAAAGAGATCTCAGACCATGGACGTGAAAGGATGGGGAGGGGGATAAGTTGTCCTGCCAGAGCCTGTCTGGACGGTTTGCACCTGGCACAAACCAGGCAGGTTGCCACGTACTTTTCTACTGCAGTCTCCATCTCCGGCCACCAGAACCTCAGCTTAACCCGGGACAAAGTCCTCTTGACCCCTGGGTGACAGGACAGTTGGGAGGAATGGCTCCAAGAAATCACCTGTGAACGCAGGCAGTCAGGCACAAACAGCCTCGATCTCCCAAGAAACCCCACCCACAACACAGATATTATCCTGGTCCAGACCAGGAACAGTTGCTTGCTCCCTCCAACCAGTGTCTCCACTTCTCCAGGGCCGTCTTAATGGCCAGCAGCTCATGATCTTCCACGTTGTAATTCCATTCAGAGCCAGACAGCTTACGGGAAAGGAAAGCACATAGGTGAAGTTTATTGTTTTTTACTGACCTCTGAGATAAGATGGCCCCCACCCCGATGTCAGAGTTGTCCACCTCTAAAACAAACTGCCGGCAAGTATTTTGGAGCACAGGAACTGGAGCTGTGGTGAAGGCCAGTCTCAACTTGTTAAAGTCTGCCCGAGTTGACCAGACAAACCTGTTCTTGGGGGACGTCAGCTCATGCAATGGGGCAGCCACAGTGTGGTCTTCTGTGAGGTGCCTGGAACAGACTGAGCTGGGGTCTCTCCTTCTCTCTCTTGGTGAGGCGTTTATTAATCCTGATGGTCATGGCTATGACAGAGTCCAGATTGGGGGGCAGGTCCAAGGGGGCGAGCTGGTCCTTCAGGGATGCAGAAAGTCCGTGCAGGAAAGCATCATACAATGCTGGCTGGTTACATCCACTGTCAGCGGTGATAGTGCGGAACTCAATAGCGTAATCGGTGACACTCCTTCCCACCTACTTCAAGTTTACCAAAGCACTTAAATAAAGGACCTTATAAGCACCTTAAGCAGGCGAATGATGCCTGGGTGCTCCAACGAAGAGGGCTATCGTAATGCACCAATGTCAGGCCGGGACCTTCAAAGGAGGACTCAGATGCAGCGTTAGCGAGAGAGCTGTTTTATTAGATCTACAAATATCCTCGAAATGAGTGAGGCTATTGAAAAAAGGCCTAAAATAGGAGACACAAAAAACATCACTCCAAAGGAGGAAAAAAAAAAACTCTAAAATACTCTATTTAAGTTAACAAACTAAAAATCATCTCAAGGAGGAAACACCAACAAGCTATGAAACATTAACTTAGGGCGCTCCAAACGAGGCTTGAACAACACAATGTAAACACTATAACACAAAAAGGGCTAGGCTAGAGAAATTTACAACAAAAATCACTCTTGGAGGAAGAAACCAACCGGAAAACATAGCGCTATAAATTCATGGCGGGTCTTGAAATTAAGGCTTTTGGACCGCTACAGGAGTCGAAAACACTTCGGCCACAGGACAAAGGGAGACAAGGGACAATTATACACCGGGTAATGGGGAAACAGGTGGAAACAATCCGGGCGGGGGAGCACTCAGACCGGTGGCACATGATGAAGGGGCAATTGGACCTGAAAAAATGAGGGCCGGGTAAATATCAAAATAAAACAGGAAAGCGAGATGGACAAAACCTAACTTACCTCACGCGGTGACACCCACTTGTCATTATACACACCTATCCCTTAATTTCGCTTTGAACCGTTGAGTGATATAATAAAATAAAAATACTTAATAATAATAATACGTTTAATTTATAATGCCCCTTTACATTTGAATCCAATTCTCAAAGTGCCACACTACACACGCAAGTATATTGACACCAAGCACAAAAAAAAACAAATAATAACAAACAGAAGAACTCATGTCACATCCGCTAAGATGTGGAAAAAAAAGGCACGTTTTAAGTTCTTTTTAAAACTTTCACGAGTTCTGAGATGATCTGAGATGGCAGGGGAGGGCGCTGAGGAGCCAGGATCCAGTCTGGAGGAGACAAAGCCGTGACTAGTTTTTCACAGTCTTGTAAGGTGAGATTTGGCCGGGAGCTCTTGCTAATATTTGCGGTGTAGAAGGCTGATCTTCCAGAGGTGTTTGATATGGGTCACATCTAACTGCCAAAGATCGGTTATGATGAAGAGGTGGGAATGTCATGACCAGACAGGGTGGGCTGGTTATGGAAGATGCCTGGATCTGGTTAGGGGTTTCCCACAATCATGCCTCTGTTTTAAATGTTGAGTTAAGGAAGTAGGTTGAGATTATCCACGTCTTTTATCTCCTCCAGACAGGCGAGAGTAACGGCAGGGCCAGCTTATACCGATGGTGATGATGGGGGAATTGGGGAGGGGTGTGTGCCAGTTTTGCTGTAGAGTGCTTGTGTCGTGCCTCACAGTGGAAGGAAATCTCCATGGCATCTCAATAAACACGGCCGAGGTGGGAGCATGTATAAATTCAAGAGGATAGGGCCCGGACTGAGCAACCTGAGGACCCCCAGGGTAATAGGTGTTGTATGGGATTTTTGCATTGCCAAAAGAGAATGATTCAGTTTGTCGTGGGTAGGAGTTGAAACCAGTTTTAAAGCAGTTGTCAATTGAGTCCAATAGAGTGATGTAGCGGTGAGGACTACGTCTGGTCCCCACAGTGTCAAATTCAGCCGACAGCTCGAGGAAGGACAAGGGAGCGACGGTGTGAGCCGGAGTCTGCTGCCATTCAGGAGTCCTTTGTTACTCTAAACAAGTTTGTTTCTGTACTGCGGCAGCTCGGAACCAGGAAAACTGGAATGTTGTGTTATAAGATTTTCCTGACGATTTGCAGCCGCAACTACTTTTTCAAGAAACTTGGAACGGAATGGGAGCTTTGGATAGGTCTATAGTTGGCAAACTCTTCTGGGTCGAGTGAGTGTGGGTTTTTTGAGGACGTGCGTCTATTTATGGCAGATTAGGGCAGCCGGGACAAACTCCAGTTGGGAGATGTTTATTCGTTTTGTTATCAGAGGGCTGATGCAGAGAGGTTATCTTTAACCATGGAGTTGCAAGGGGGTCCAGAGTGCAGGTGGAGTGTTCATTCTCGGCTGATATTCTCAACCTTGGGAGGCCGACATAAGGAAGGCATTTAGGGGCTGGGAGATCTACAATTGTGGTTCAGTGTCCTGGCGGTGGAGTGGCGGAACGGAGAGGCTAGAGCGAATGGAGTTGTTTTATTTTTGAAAAAGACCATGAATTGTTGCAGTATTTCTTCATTTATTTCTGGCAGTAATGGAGGTGTGGGATTGGAGGCAGATGGTGCCGGTTAGAAAAGTGCTTTGAGTGTTCCATGGTTGTTCTAAAAAATTTTTGGAAAAATGGCGAGAACGCGCCTCCTAAGCGACTTGGAGTAGGCCTTCCTGATGTTCCTGGAAAGCAAGCTTATGGATGGTGAGACTGTGGCTTTGAAACGCCTCTCGCGTACCGCCCAGCGCCTTCCTTTGGTAACTGGCTAGTCTCCACGGGGCGGGGGGGAGAAATTAACTAGTTGGTTTTGTGGTTGATGGTGGTCTAAAGGAGTTTGCTCAGGGTTTTATGTTCGAAGTCCACAGCGTCATTGGCTTGTCGACAAATTAATTTAGAGGAGATGCTGAAGGTCAAGGAACTATGGATTACAGGGTTAATTGTTTTTTTCAGGTTCTGAAACCGGATTTGGTGTTGTGGCCTAGTGAGTGTGACGGAGATACGGCACCTCTCATGTTGATGATTTTATGGTCAAGAGACACCTAGGTCATCGGCCCAGTGGTTTTCTGAGGGGTACGAACAGTGATGACCAAATCAGGGCTGTGACCTTTAGTATGTGTAGGACATCCGACACGTTGCTGCGATAAAACAATCCAGTAGTTGTAGGAATTCAGCTGCTGAGGCAGGACGGGGATCACATTAAGATTCATATCTCGCGTATAATGCGGTTAGCGGAGCGAAGGTTGTGGTTGCAGAAGACTATTGACATAAGATGTAATTTCAGTGCTGAAGATTGGGTTTGGTTTGGGCCAGGTCGATAGATGAGACGTATCGGCATGTGAAAGGGGGCTTACACTTAAAGGCCAACACTCCAAAGGAGGACAGTCAGGGCAGGGGCAGTGGGGGTTATATGCCAGGTCCTGCGATGGATAACTAACTGCGAGACCACGCCTCGGCCAGAGGGCGGGCTCTCTGAGGTAGCGAAACTTAGGCAGGTTCGTTTAACACGGAAAAAAAGCTTCTGGTTTCTGCCAGTTTCTTGAGGCACTGAAGTCTAGGCAGTTGGATTGATATACACACTATTCACACCACAGTTATTCCATCAAATGCAAAATTACCTATAGAGACCAAAACGTTTTTGGATACAGTGTTTTTGGATACTTCGCACAGGTTTGCACTTCACAGCCACGAGCATTGCAGCTTGAGTGCCTCAGAGTAAAGCAGGAATCTCCTAGTGGAAACCAGCAAATAGCATGGGCCAGGATCAAAAATTTGGTTTTTTTTTTTCACCATGAGTAATTGGGTACATTTTTGTGCCTAAAACTGTGCAACACTCATTTTGATTACATAGTATATAGTACATAGTTTGTATTATCCATGTATTATAGAGCTGAGTTTGAAAATCAAAAATGCAAAAAATTGGTGCTGCAGATCATTATGCAGCCAAACTGATCAACGGTTCGTACATAAAAACTCTGTTTATTTGCCTTCTCAGAAGAACTGCAGTACTGTTTTACCTTCCTTGTTAGCCTAAGCTACAAACTTACAAGTCCTTGGTCCTATGGCTACTTGTGAAATGGTCTAAATAAATATCTTTTGCTATTTTTACCTGTTGTGTTTACGAATGTTGTATCCTTTCATTGAGGGGTGTTCATATTCTATTCAATATTCTGTTGCTTACAATGATTGAGGCCGGTGCATTTTTGCAACAGTTCTTCAATACCGTGGCCAATGCATATGCATGTGCTTTTCATTGTTTGAGAATAATTTATGCAAAATAAATGTGAACTTTAGGAACTATAGGCACACTGAGACAATTGCTAGTGCACAGCCCCTAGCTATAGAGACAGTATTTTATGATGTAGACCAATCTTTCTTAGGAGGCAAGAGGAAACTCGTCTTTAAACAAAATATATTGTGCAATATTGCAGTAACTAAACATAAACAATAAATCCTCTGTCTTTCTGGTTCTAAACACTCGTTAGTGTCTTCGAAGTCTTCTGACAACAAGGCAAAGCCAATGCAAACAAGCTATGACAGTCATGACAGACTAACCACGCTATGAAGCTTTCTCCACCCTTTGACAACAATCAAGGTGTTACTCAGAACAGACCGACATTGAGCTTCAACAGGGATATGTAGTGAGGGAGAGCTACAAAAGGTTTCAGGCTAAGTTTAGTTCTTGCTGTTTAATGTGGCTCATTCAAAGAACAAATAATGTCTGTAGATTATTTAAAAAGTTTAAACCAAGATTTGGTTGATTTAATGTCATTCCCTGCCACAAAGTGATGCATGGACCACAATTCTGCAAGTATGTAAAATCTTTTACAGTATCAGGTAAAGTTCATTTATAATCACAGTTCAATCTCTGATTCCTGATTTAAGACAGACTGTGACCAGTGAATGAAGCACCTCCCCCCTAACAGTAACTACCAATGAAAGGAGCAACCATCATATAAACACTAATGAATATGTGTGACTGGGTGTGTGTTCAAGCATCCTGTTTACCAACTCCTGCATTTGTTGGAATATTAATAAATATAAATGAATTAATTACTACTAATGTTTTTAACATTACAGCATAGCAGCAGTCAAGTGCACGCTTTCTGAGGCTAAAACAGAGAGTGAGAAAGAGGAAGAGCGCGTTCGATTCACACTTTAGTTTGAAGACCGACCACCACAATGCTGAAGTTTCCATGCCATCATTTGTTTGTCAGTGGTGGACTGTGAGTGTGTGTTTGTGAGTCCATAAAAAACGTGTTTACTTTTCTTATGTACGATTCAACTTGTTCTGACTTGTGGTCAAAAATACGTTGACCCTGATTAAGGCCACAAACCACAACACATTGGTCGATTAAATGTTATGACAGTTTTGGCCCTCTAGATAGACGACAGATGTATTTTCATTCTCTGAACACCTTTCAAGTCGGTGACTGTAGCTAAAAACCTCCTGTTTTGTGTTTGTGGTGTTGTACTGGACTACATTATATTGTCAGGTGTTCCTGTCCCTGTTGTTGTGAGGGTGTCCAGGACTGTACATACAGTACATGTATGTTAATCACCTTGTTGTTATTTTATTTGTGGTTTTCTCACAGGTTCACATGGTTCACCCCCTCAGGTAAAAATATGCAGGTCAGAAACTCTAAACGTCTCCAGTCGAATGTGTTCCTGTGATACTGTGAGAGAGTCGCTCTGCTGCTGCCTTTCACAGCTCTCTGAAGAGAAGTGAAGTGAGTGTACAGGATGGATGGTTTACCAGCCCTCCTCAACTCTGTACACTGCACTCTTCCTGCTGATATGACTGACAGGCAGAGTGGGCGGGTCATCAGTGATGATGTGGAGTGAAATGGCGGCCCGATGATGGCTCTTTCGTCATTGTGTGTCAGCTAAAAAAACAACAACAGTTTTGTTTAGGTGTACACAAATCAAACAGATCCATTACTTCCTCTTTAACTGACTGCTACAGACATTTTGTAGGATTTTCTCTTCACCCATATCTCAACATATTCTTTGATACAAGCTGCTCCTCTGCTGCTGTCTTTAACCAGCTCTCTAAAAACAAGTGAAGATTTTCTCTACCTCTGTGCAAGAATCCCGGTCCACTTCTCCAAACATGCAACCCTTCTTCAAACAACTAGACTGGACTATACTTTTAACAGCAACAATGGCAGTTTTGGCAGTATGTCATTTGCATCCAAAGCTGTTGGGTGCCAGTTCAGGAAGTACAGTCAAGTTTAAATTCACAAACTTAAAACATACTGTCACCAAAGAAAATGGCATTGGACGTTTGAAATGTGCACTATTGAACACAAGGTTTTGTTTGGCAAAATGCTTTTGAACATATCTGAACTGAATCAGTTGGTTTTATTGCACCATGTTGGATGGGAATAATACCCATGAAGCACTGACAACTTAGTACCTGCACTATTTTAAGGTTTCTGGAAGTCAGGTGCCAACTCAAATACATATAAACAACAAAAAACTAAAAAGTAGAGAACAGAAATGTTTGAAGGCATATTGTCTCTTCATGTATGGGGGTGCATGTATCAAGAGAAGAGAACTTCCCTTGATACAGTACATGAGCTCCATGAGGTAATTGAGGGTGTTTCCTTATTAGCTGAACACACACACGATCAAATAAATCACAAAGTCAGTGTCAGTTACAGAAACCAAACAAAAGCTGATGTTGTTTCATGTCTTTAGGTTGGAAAGATTGCGATATTACTTCCTCTGTGGTAGTGCAGTGAGATGCCTACATAACAATGGACCAATCAGATTGCTCTAAACTTGTTCCCTCCCCCTTGATATAGTTACATTAAGGTGAATCATCTTCTAACGCAGTCTAAATTTCAGTGATCTCAAGTGGAATAACATGAAAATGCTGACCGTGTTTTATTTACTGCTGATCCTCACAGTGGGGCGTAAGTCAACTTTTGTCTTATAAATATATTTTCATATTCTTGCATCATTTGAGCACAGGGCAGATATGAATCTATCTCTGTTGTTGATCACTGCTGTATTTCATTTGTCTTTAGGATGCTCAGATGATCTGAACTTTGACATGAAGACTGTTGGTGTTGGAGATGATGTGAATTTGACGTGTACACGGCAGAAATCGTCAGGGCTCAAAGCAACTTTGTTTTGGGTCCGGCTAGTTTCTGGAAACTTTCCTGAATTGTTGGGAGGAACGTTTGTCTTTGATTATATAGGTGTTAACCAGACTCCTCACATGACAACAAAACAAGAACCTGGAACATTTCTTCTGCAAATTCATGAGACAAAGCTCAGCGATACTGGACATTACTACTGTATAAAAATAAACCAACTAGAAATGACATTTTTGAATGGAACATTTCTGAGGATTAAAGGTAAGCACCATTTACATTTAGTAGTTTACATTTTCGTCCAATTTTCACCCATGTATATGTAAAAAAAAAAGTACATTTCCTTATTATATTTATTATTATATATATTATATTATTATTATAGTAAAGTACATGGAGTCTCCTTTTTGTTTTTTTCCAGGACCAGAACCTAATATCACTGCTGTCATTCAAGTCCCTCCATCTGATCCAGTCCGTCCAGGAGACTCAGTGACTCTGCAGTGTTCAGTCCTCTCTGACTCTGAGAATAAAACCTGTCCAGGAGAACACAGTGTGTACTGGTTCAGTGCCGGATCAGATGAATCACATCCCAGTTTAATTTATGCTCATGGAAACAGTGGTGATGAATGTGAGAGGAGTCCTCAGACTCACTCTCCACAGAAATGTGTCTACAGCTTCTCTAAGAAGGTCAGCTCCTCTGATGCTGGGACTTATTACTGTGCTGTGGCCACATGTGGGGAGATATTATTTGGAAATGGAACAAAACTGGAGATTGAAGGTAACTGCAGAACATTTTAATATAAATCATTAATAATCATTCATTTAAAAACTGGAAGGATCTCATCAAAATGATTGTTAACTTTCAGTATTTGCTTCTTTCCTACTGTTTATTATTGTTTCAGCCTTCAGCAGGCAGGTTTTGCAGAATATGGTCCTGTTTCTGTTGTGTGCTTTGGTTCTGAGTCTGATCATCATTGCTCTCCTGATTTATATCATCAGGAAAAAATCTGGTGCTTTTTGCAACTGTAAGTTTCTTAAACATCATCATCGGTTTTACTGAAGCTAATTTCACAAGATTTGCATCATTAGTTCTGTAGCCCAATATTCAATGAATCTAAAAACAATGCCGATTTTTATAACTTAACTTGCAGCATTTTTTTAAGTTAAATAATCTTGTTTTTAATACAGCTGCCGCTGTTTTTGAAACAAATGCTGCAACAGCTAGCAATCAACAAATTCAGCAGGTAAGGTATACAAAGAAAACATGACAATGGAAAAGCTGTTGGCACGTGAATATTAACATTTGCCGTCTTGAACATTATTCCATATATTTTCTCAGAGAGATGAAGACCATTTGGCTTATGCTGCACCAACCTTCACCAAGAGGAAAGCTGGCAAAGCAGAGAGAAGGAATGTAAAAACAGCAGAGGAAGAAACAATCTACTCTGGTGTCAGGACTTTTGAGACAGATTAACATGGATTAATATCATTTTAATCCTGAACATTGTGGAAAATATTCTGCTTCACATCAATATTTGCATCTGATATTTGTAACAATATTTCATTTGGATCAATGTATCATTTTGACTCAGTTTGTTCCATCTGTTTGCAATCAACGTCATATGTCCTGTTACTTTCTATGATGATGGAAAAATCAAAAAAAATTTGTGCATTGCATAACATGTAGGTATACACACACAGGTATACAGGTTTACGCTACCACTAATACTGGCTTACTGAATGATTTGAAGGCTCTTAATCAATATAATGCAAATAAAAAATGTAATTAAATTGATGTTTGTGCATGTGTCACTTTCTTCCTTGAACTTACAGTACAAGAAAGATACCACATCTATAACTGAAAACAACATAACACTAAAAACATGTTTGATTTAACTATTGTGCCTTAAAACTGTTCCTGTGGTGTCGGTGTCATGTCAGATTTAAAAAAACAGGGGGTGGTCCCAGATAGAGAGTAATGCCTGTATGGACAGCAGAATCAGACAAGCAAGCCACGTAACCAGGCTCAGCAGAGGAAGCTAAGAAGAGAGAGGGAAACTGGGACTGACTTTTAGTTGTTGGCGAGAGCTTCAAGAAATAAAAGACTGAAAGACGCAGAGCTGGGCTTCTTGATGTTGAACTAGTGGGTGATATAAGCTGGCTGTTATGTCTTGTGTTGTTGCACTTGACTGATGTTTTCACATATGTACATGTTTCATTGCCTTATTTGTCATGGATATTGATTTGCATTTACAATAGCAAATAACAAGTGTAGGTTACACCACCACCGCTATGTATTGCACTTGCCACCATGAGCTAGTGCAGTTTGTTCACATGGTTCGACCCCTCAGATAAAAATATACAGGTCAGAAACTCTAAACACCTCCAGTTGAATGTGTTCCTGTGATACTGTGAGAGAGTCGCTCTGCTGCTGCCTTTCACAGCTCTCTGAAGAGAAGTGAAGTGAGTGTATAGGATGGATGGTTTAACAGCCCTCCTAAACTCTGTACATGCTGCTCTCTTCCTGCTGATGTGACTGACAGGCAGAGTGGGCGGGTCATCAGTGATGATGTGGAGCATCTGAAATGGCTGGAGCACAACATTTAAGATGGCTCTTTTGCCTTTGTGTGTCACTGCAGTGAATAGCTAAATACATTCTTTTTTTAGGTGTACACAAATCAGAAGGATCGATTACTTCCTCTTTAACTGACTGCTAAAGACATTTTGTTCGAGTGTTGCACTGTTGCCATCTTTTAACCAGCTCTCTGAAAAGAAGTGAAGCTTTACTCCTACATCTGTGCGAGGATCCCTGTCGACTTCTCTAAACTAGGAGCCTGGTGACCGTACTTCAGGCACAACAAGACCAGTTTTTAAACATAAATCTTACACTTATTAAGTATAAAAATTTGGGAGTAGAAACATGTAAAGTGTGTATATCCTTGTAGCTCACATAGTAGAGTGAGCACCCCATGTACAATCAGCCAAGGCCTTGCTGGGGTGACTTTGGTTCCATTCAGGCCTTTTGCTGTGTGTTGTCTCCTTTCTCTGACTTTCTTTCCTGTCTGTCTTCGCTCGTCCTGTATAAATAAAAGCATGAATTCTAAAAAAACACATACTTAATAAATGTAAAGTAGCAGTCTTAATACAGCTTGTAGGGGGACTCTCCTAGACAGGCTTGATTTTGCTGACATGGAAGGTGGGGTAGATGCGCATCGATCTAGTTTAACTTACGAGGAATCCCTCGAATGGCGAAGTCACGGGTGGATAGCCATACCCTTTGGCCGCAACGGTAGGTGGGAGCTGGGGTCCTACGTCGGTCAGCAGACTTCTTGTAACTGCTGGATGTTTTAAGCAGAGTCTGGCGAGCGTCAAGCCAAGTACGCTGGCACCTCCGGACTAGGACAGCAGCAGAAGGCACACAGAACTCACCCTCGGTAGGCAGGAACCAGGGGCTGGTTCAGCCGTTCCGTCTGACTATTCGACTGCGGGTGGTATCCAGAAGTTAGACTGACCTAGGCTCCCACCAAAGAACAGACCTCCTTCCAAAATCGTGAAATGAACTGGGAAACACGGTCTGACACCACATCCCTGGGGAACCACACCACAGCCGGCTCCTTAGCAGTGGGAATCTTGGGAAGAGGGATGAAGTGCACCATTTTAGAAAATCGATCCACTACGGTGAGTATCGTGGTGTTACCTTAAGATGTGGGCAGCCCAGTCACAAAGTCCAAAGAGATCTCAGACCATGGACATGAAAGGATGGGGAGGGGGATAAGTTGTCCTGCCAGAGCCTGTCTGGACGGTTTGCACCTGGCATAAACCAGGCAGGTTGCCACGTACTTTGCCACTGCAGTCTCCATCTCCGGCCACCAGAACCTCAGCTTAACCCGGGACAAAGTCCTCTTGACCCCTGGGTGACAGGACAGTTGGGAGGAATGGCTCCAAGAAATCACCTGTGAACGCAGGCAGTCAGGCACAAACAGCCTCGATCTCCCAAGAAACCCCACCCACAACACAGATATTATCCTGGTCCAGACCAGGAACAGTTGCTCGCTCCCTCCAACCAGTGTCTCCACTTCTCCAGGGCCGTCTTAATGGCCAGCAGCTCATGATCTTCCACGTTGTAATTCCATTCAGAGCTAGACAGCTTATGGGAAAAGAAAGCACATAGGTGAAATTTATTGTTTTTCACTGACTTCTGGGATAAGATGGCCCCCACCCCGATGTCAGAGATGTCCACCTCTACAACAAACTGCTGGCGAGGATTTTGGAGCACAGGAACTGGAGCTGTGGTGAAGGCCAGTCTCAACTTGTTAAAGGCCTGGTCTGCCCGAATTGACCAGACAAACCTGTTCTTGGGGGACGTCAGCTCATGCAATGGGGCAGCCACAGTGCTGAAGTTCCGCACAAACTTCCCTTAGAAGTTCGTGAATCCCAGGAAACGTTGTACCTGCTTACAGTTCTCAGGTATGGGCCATTCAGCGACGGCCTTGACCTTTTCTGGGTCCAATGTAATCATTCATGGCCTGTGATTCAGGTGCAGAAAGGGAGTAAAGGCCTCCCTTGGGTGGGAAAGTGCCTGGCAGGAGATCTATGGCACAATCATATGGTCTGTGTGGAGGAAGAGCGGTGGCACGAGACTTATTGAAAACCTCTTTGAGATCTAGGTAGCACTGGGGAACCTTAGAGAGATTGGGGTAGTCGGAATCAACGTTAAGTAGATGGGCAGGGATCTCCCCAAGGAGAACAGAATCATCTTGACAAAAACAGTTTTTGGCACAATCGTCTCCCCACTTAAGAACTTAGGCCAATCTCCAATTAAAAACAGGATAATGATTTAGGAGCCATGGGAGTCCTAACACCATGGGGTACTGTGGTGAGCGAAACAAAAAAAATGGTAGGGTCTCAGTGTGGTGGTCTAGGAAAGTTACCTGGACTGGTTGAGTGATGTGAGTCACTTGACATAGCATACAACCATTTAATGCAGTGGCCTTAAATGGCTTGGGCAGAGTGGAATTTTCCAATTTAAGTCTCTCAGCCAGCCCTCGGTCCATAAAATTAGTGTCCGCTCCGGAGTCCACCAGCACCGCCTGAGACCCTGTAAAACAGGCAGAGAAAAATTGTTACTATGGTAGACGAACGAAAAGGGAATTCGGGCAGGTTGGCCTGACTCATCAATACTTCCCTAGTAGGTGAGGCTGACCTTTTGGCAGGTCAGGAATCTCGAAGATGGCCCAGTTGGCCACAGTAAAAACACTGGCGCTCCAGCAGGGTCGCTGTTGCTCCTCTGCAGACAGATGCGTGCGTCCGAGTTGCATCGGCTCCTCCGAGTCAGCAGGGGGCACTCTAGGAACGGCCAAAGCTGCCTCTTGAGTCGGAGGACGGTGGGAAAACCCGGAGGCCAGTCTTCTGTGAGTTGCCGGGAACAGACTGAGCTGGGGTCTCTTCTTCTCTCTCTTGGTGAGGCGTTTATTAATCCTGATCCTCATGGCTATGACATATGAGTCCAGATTGGGGGGCAGGTCCAAAGGGGCGAGCTGGTCCTTCAGGGATGCAGAAAGTCCGTGCAGGAAAGCATTATACAATGCTGGCTGGTTCCATCCACTGTCAGCGGTGATAGTGCAGAACTCAATAGCGTAATCTGTGGCACTCCTTCCCACCTACTTCAAGTTTACCAAAGCACGGAAAGCCTCCCGACCCAGCGTGATCCGTTAAAAAAGTCTTAGTTAATGCGTTAGTAAAGAGTTCTAAAGTGTCACATACCGGAGATCTTCTGCTCCACTCTGCTCCGCTGTAGCCCATGCCTCTGCTCTGCTGGACAGGTGGGAAATAACGTAGGCAACTCGGGTTCACTCAGAAGAAAGGGACATGAAGGCTGAAGCTTGAGGTGAAGCTCACTGGGTGAGGAATGGCCGTTAGTCCCCCGAGTCCCTGGAGAATCTCTCCGGTCAGGAAAGCTGAATGAGGATCTGTGGTGTTACCAAAACCACAGAGGGTCCCTCGGGCACAGGCGAGAACGGTGAGGAGGCTGAAACCGGCACAGGAGTCCTGCCTGTGGCTCCTGGAGAAGCATCGGGAGACATCTGTTCGACATGAGTTGTCAAAAAGGTGAGTTGCTTACCAAACTTAGCCAGCACCTCCTCGTGCCTGGTGTTCGTGGCCTGGAGCCCCATGACGTAGAGCACACAGGCCCTCCTCTTGCCTGTGCAGCGTCTGGATGGTGGATTGCACAGGGTCTGAGTCCACTGAATCCATTTATGGACAGTTCGTACTATCAGAGGGGGCTTACAGAAGGATTCGCAATACAGACTCAGAGACTAAAGTGATGGTTCAAAAAGTTTTACTAGATAAGCTAGGAAAACCAAAAGAGTCCAGGCGAAAGTACAAATCCGTAAGGCAAAAATTGTGGTAAAAAAAAACAGGTTAAAGGTTGAAGATCAGGTAATCAAAAACAAGAATACAAGACAAAGAAATGCTGGGACGCTGTACAAGACAAGACGAACTGGCAAACAAAGGGAGCGCAGAGACTAAATAGATGGAAAAGGGGAGGGTAAACACAATCAAGCACAGGTGCAACACAGGCCCTGAAAAGACAAGACAGGAGGATAACTGAAAACATGATTTGTTTAAGACATGACAATGACCATACTGTGACCAAACCATAAAAAGTAACATTGAACATTTGAAACGATGACCACTGAATGTGAGGTTCTGATTGGCAAAATGCTTTTGAACTCTTTGAACTGAATCGGTTGGTTTTATTGCACCATGTTGCATGGGGATAATACCCATGAAGCACTGAAAACTGAGCACCTGAACTATTTTAAGGTTTCTATAAATATAAACAACAAATGACAACAAAAACTAATAATGTACAGATCAGAAATGTCTCTTGATACATGAGCCCCATGAGGTCATTGAGGTTGTTTCCTTATAAGCTGAACACACACACAAGATCAGTAAAATCAAACTGTCAGTGTCAGTTACAGAAACCAAACAAAAGCTGATGTTGTTTCATGTCTTTAGGTTGGAAAGATTGTGATATTACTTCCTCTGTGGTAGTGCAGTGAGATGCCTACATAACAATGGACCAATCAGATTGCTCTAAACTTGTTCCCTCCCCCTTGATATAGTTACATTAAGGTGAATCATCTTCTAACGCAGTCTAAATTTCAGTGATCTCAAGTGGAATAACATGAAAATGCTGACCGTGTTTTATTTACTGCTGATCCTCACAGTGGGGCGTAAGTCAACTTTTGTCTTATAAATATATTTTCATATTCTTGCATCATTTGAGCACAGGGCAGATATGAATCTATCTCTGTTGTTGATCACTGCTGTATTTCATTTGTCTTTAGGATGCTCAGATGATCTGAACTTTGACATGAAGACTGTTGGTGTTGGAGATGATGTGAATTTGACGTGTACACGCCAGAGATCATCAGAGTTCGAAGCAACTTTGTTTTGGTTCAGGCTAGTTTCTGGAAACATGCCTGAATTCTTGGGAGGAACATATTCCTTTGATTATATAGGTGTTAACAAGCCACCTCGCATGACAACAAAACAAGAACCTGGAACATTTCTTCTGCAAATTCATGAGACAAAGCTCAGCGACACTGGACTTTACTACTGTATAAAAATAAATGAACTTAGCCTGACGTTTTTGAAAGGAACATTTCTGAGGATTAAAGGTAAACATCATTGATAACAGAAGTTTACATTTAAATGTAATGATCATGTAAAGACAATATGCTTACATAATTTATCGGACATGTTTATGGATATAAATTACCATTTTTAGTTACATTTATTTTCAGTGAGTAAAGAATGTTTTTTTCTAATTGTATTTTCCAGGACCAGAACCTGATATCACTGCCGTCCTTCAAGTCCCTCCATCTGATCCAGTCCGTCCAGGAGACTCAGTGACTCTGCAGTGTTCAGTCCTCTCTGACTCTGAGAATAAAACCTGTCCAAGAGAACACAGTGTGTACTGGTTCAGAGCCGGATCAGATGAATCACATCCCAGTTTAATTTACGCTCATGGAAACAGTGGTGATGAATGTGAGAGGAGTCCTCAGACTCACTCTCCACAGAAATGTGTCTACAGCTTCTCTAAGAAGGTCAGCTCCTCTGATGCTGGGACTTATTACTGTGCTGTGGCCACATGTGGGGAGATATTATTTGGAAATGGAACAAAGCTGGAGATTGAAGGTAACTGCAGAACATTTTAATACAAATCATTAATAATCATTCATTTAAAAACTGGAAGGATCTCATCAAAATTACTTCCTTTCATTATTTGCTCCTGTTCTTATTGTTTCAGCCTTCAACAGGCAGGATCCAGTTCTGTTTCTGTTGTGTGCTGCTTTGGCTCTGAGTCTGATTGTTATCGGCTTCCTTGTTTGTGCCATCAAGAAGAAATCCTGTGATTGTTGTAACGGTAAGAGATGTAACTCATACACTGATCTATTAAACAAAAGTTAATATCATTTCATTTACATATGTGCTGTGTGTAACTATAACCTACAGTATCATTCATTTTCAATACAGTGAAATCCATCAGTTTCATAATCTATTATTTCTTTTTTTTAAATACAGCTGTTGTCACTCTGCAAGCAAATGTTGCAGCAGCCAGTGGTGATCAGCAAAGTCATCAGGTAAACAATTTGATGATGGACTTTTAAAAAGTTATCAGGATGTATTAAATCTGATCTCTCATTTATTTGCATGTTTGCACTTTTATTTCTTCAGAGAAATGAGGAAACTTTGGTTTATTACACCAAACTTTGCCTGGAGGAAAGCTGGCAAGGCAGGAAGAGGAAGAGCAACAGCAGAGGAAGAGAGCATCTACAGTGATGTCACAGCCTTTTTTGACAATCTATACACTGGATTTGCTTATTGATACTCATATAACTTTGATGAACCACACTGGGTGGAAAATACATTGTTTCAGCAGCACTGGTGCTGACATTTCACCTCAGAATATAATATATAAAATATGTTTTGTCAAAAGAGTTGCAACAAGGAAATCAAATATGATGCAAAAATCACCACATTTAATAGTTTGATGTTTTTGTTAATAGCCTGTAGCACTGTGCATCACATCTTACAATATTGTTTAGTTATTGTTTGCATTTTAGTATTAAGTTTTCTAATGCATTTGAGTGTGATGCATGTTGGATGTCTTGGAAGTTTGTTTGATTGAATATCTCAGTAAACGTTGTACAGCTAAGCAAAATCTCAGGAGGTTAAAACAGTGTAATAAGTTTACAGTTTGTGAAATCATATGTAAATATGTTAATAAAAATCTGTGCCAAAGAAGTTATTGTTACTTGTAAGGCCTGTGATGAACTGGTGATTTGTCCTGGGTGAACCGCATGACCATTACATTACAGATGATTTATGGATGAGTTATATCAAGAGTCAGCCTTAGTACAGTCATGTCATGAAGGGGAAATATAGTAAAGAGACTAAAACCGTTTTGTTTGTTTTTTGGTATTTTTTTGGCCTGTTCAAACTTTTATTTGACAGAGACAGCTGAAGAGTGACAGGAATGTGGAGAGAAAGAGATGGGAAATGACATGTGGCAAAGGGCCACAGGTCGGCTGCTGCAGCAATGACTGAGCCTTTGTACATGGGGCGGATGCTCTACCAAGTGAGCTAACCGACACCCTTAAAACAGTTTTTTGTACGAGACTGTAAACATGTTTATTTCTGTTGTGAAGTTGAACATTTTAATATGGGGCCTTCTGGAGACCGACTTGTTCTGTCATGTTCAGTTTTTGGCACTTCCAGGTTGGCTTCACTTCACAGCCACTGAGGTTGCCACTTGGGTGAGACAGAGAGAGAGAGAGGAGCAGTGAGACAAACAGTGGTTTGAAGTGACAGTGAAGCGTTGTCTATGTGTCCACCACAACATCCCACAACTGTAGACAGAAGCATGACTCAAAAAAACAATTCAACAACAATGGATTCATTTTTTCTTTGTTTAAAAAAATGTTTAGCATAAAAACTAACTTTTTTTTATTGAGAGAATGTGCAAAATATGTGAACATTTAGTAACTTTAACAAACTGAGACAATATGAGAGGGTGCACAGCCCCTGCTCTGCCCATAGAGAGGGATGTGTTTGGTTGTGGTTGGCACCTCACATAAAATACACAAAGTATTTTATGTTGTAGACACAATCTTTCTTAGGACACAAAATCTATCTTTCTTTAAACAATATACTATTCAATGTTAGATAAAAGATAACTACTAAACTCCTCTGTCTTTCTGGTCTTACCACACTTTGTAAAGGTCCTCAACATGTCTGTCGTGACAACAAGCAAGGCCACATGCTACACTGCACTGACAGTCATAGGCTGTGGTCGGCCATTTCTCCACCCTTTGACCAACAATCAAGGTTGTTTACTCAGAACAGACCTGACTATGAGCTTCAACAGGATATGTAGTGAGGGAGGAGCTACAACAGGTTTCAGGCTAAGTTTAGTTCTTGCTGTTTAATGTGCTCATTCAAAGAACAAATGATGTCTGTAGATTATGTTTTTAAAGATGAAACCAAATATTGGTTTGATTTAATGTCCATCACTGCACAAGGTGATGCATTGGACCACAATTCTGCAAGCATGTAAAATCCATTCAAAGTTAATTTAAGATCACAGTTCAAACTCCTGATTTTGCCAAAAAGACCAGACTGTGACAAGTGAATGATTAGCACCTCCCCCTTTAACAGTAACTACCAATGAAAAGGAGCAACCTGCATAAAATATAAACAATAATGATATAGTGTGACTGGGTGTGTGTTCAAGCATCCTGTTTATCAACTCCTGTAATTTGTTGTAATATTAATAATATAAATGAATATAATATACTATCATGTTTTTAAAACATATAGTACATAGCAGCAGTCAAGTGCAGCTTCCTGAGGCTAAAACAGAGAGTGAGAAAGAGAGAAGAGCGCTGTTAGATTCACACTTTAGTTTGAAGACCGACCACAACAATGCTGAAGTTTCCATGCATCATTTGTTTGTCAGTGGTGACTGTGAGTGTCTTTATCTGTGTGCGTTCAGTACAAAGCAGGACACAAAGTACATCAAAGTATATGACAGATTTGACAGTTGTTACTTTTCTTGTGTCAGATCAACTTGTTCTGACTTGTGGTCAAAAATACGTTGACCCTGATTAAGGCCACAAACCACAACACATTGATCTAACACATGTTATGACAGTTTTGGCCCTCTAGATAGATGACAGATGTATTTCCATTCTCTGTACACCTTTCAAGTCAGTGACTTTAGCTAAAAAACTCCTGCTTTGAGTTTGTGGTGTTGTACTGGACTACATTATCATGTCAGGTGTTCCTGTCCCTGTTATTGTGAGGGTGTCCGGCACTGTACATACAGTACATGTATGTTAATCACCTTGTTGTTATTTTATTTGTGGTTTTCTCACAGGTTCACATGGTTCACCCCCTCAGATAAAAATATGCAGGTCAGAAACTCTAAACGCCTCCAGTTGAATGTGTTCCTGTGATACTGTGAGAGAGTCGCTCTGCTGCTGCCTTTCACAGCTCTCTGAAGAGAAGTGAAGTGAGTGTACAGGATGGATGGTTTAACAGTCCTCCTCAACTCTGTACGCTGCACTCTTCCTGCTGATATGACTGACAGGCAGAGTGGGCGGGTCATCAGTGATGATGTGGAGCATCTGAAATGGCGGCCACACAGCATATAAGATGGCTCTTTTGTCTTTGTGTGTCACTGTAGCAAAATGCTAAATACATACTTTTTTAGGTGTACACATCAGACATATTGATTACTTCCTCTTTAACTGACTGCTACAGACATTTTGTAGGATTTTCCCTACAGCCATATCCCAACACATTGTGTTGCTGCCTTTAACCAGCTCTCTGAAAGGAAGTGAAACTTTGCTCTAACCTGCTTCTCTAAACTGGGAGCATACTGACCACGGTCTACTGCCAGTAACACACTGATTATGCATAGGTACCTCATATAACCCAACTTCAACAAACCCAATCTATCCCTTTAACAAGAACAACACTACAGTTTTGATATATGGCTTTGTCTTTTTTCTGTCTTCTCTTGTCCTGTATGAATAAAAGCATGAATGCCAAAAATTATATAATTAATAAATGTAAAGTAGCAGTATTAATCCAGCTTGTAGACAATCAGTCTACCTTTCTGCTGTGTGTCATTTAGGTCTAAAGCTAATGTTTAGTGCCAGTGTAGAAACTAGTGTAACGTATGATTCAGCTAAAATAATGAAAAGCTTCACCTTGACTTTAAAGGCCCTGTGCACCCATACAGGTGATCTCAATTACCTAGTCTGATTAAGGTGAAGTTACGCTGGGAATGATATGATTTCATCAAACTCCCTGTCCTATTAGGCATGACACAGGTTCAACAAAACCAACAGAAGATGGACAATAAGTCAGTCAAGATACAGTTTGTAAATACTCACACAGCTCTGAGACAATGACCATACCGTGACCAAACCATTAAAAATAGCATTGAACATTTGAAACGATGACCACTGAATGTGAGGTTCTGATTGGCAAAATGCTTTTAAACTCTTTGAACTGATGAGTTGGTTTTATTGCACCATGTTGGATGGTGAAAATACCCATGAAGCACTGAAAACTGAGCACCTGAACTATTTTAAGGTTTCTGGAAGTAAAAAGCCGATTCTCCCTGATATAAACAACAAAAACTAAAAATGTACAGATCAGAAATGTGCTTTATGAAGGTATATTATCTCTTCTTTGTTTTAAGGGAACTTCTCTTGATACATGAGCTCCATGAGGTCATTGAGGTTGTTTCCTTATTAGCTGAACACACACACAAGATCAGATAAATCACACTGTCAGTGTCAGTTAGAGAAACCAAACAAAAGCTGATGTTGTTTCATGTCTTTAGGTTGGAAAGATTGCGATATTACTTCCTCTGTGGTAGTGCAGTGAGATGCCTACATAACAATAAACCAATCAGATTGCTCTAAACTTGTTCCCTCCCCCTTGATATAGTTACATTAAGGTGAATCATCTTCTAACGCAGTCTAAATTTCAGTGATCTCAAGTGGAATAACATGAAAATGCTGACCGTGTTTTATTTACTGCTGATCCTCACAGTGGGGCGTAAGTCAACTTTTGTCTTATAAATATATTTTCATATTCTTGCATCATTTGAGCACAGGGCAGATATGAATCTATCTCTGTTGTTGATCACTGCTGTATTTCATTTTGTCTTTAGGATGCTCAGATGCTCAGATCTTTGACATGAAGACTGTTGGTGTTGGAGATGATGTGAATTTCATGTGTACACGCGAGACATCTTCAGAGTTCAAAGCAACTTTTTTTTGGTTCAGGCTAGTTTCTGGAAACATGCCTGAATTCTTGGGAGGAACATATTCCTTTGATTATAACGGTGTTAACAAGCCACCTCGCATGACAACAAAACAAGAACCTGGAACATTTCTTCTGCAAATTCATGAGACAAAGCTCAGCGACACTGGACTTTACTACTGTATAAAAATAAATGAACTTAGCCTGACGTTTTTGAAAGGAACATTTCTGAGGATTAAAGGTAAACACCATTAATAACAGAAGTTAACATTTAAATGTAATGATCATGTATATGTAAAGACAGTATGCTTCCATAATTTATCAGACATTGTTTATTGATATAAATTACCATTTTTAATTAAATTTATTTTCAGTGAGTAAAGAATGTTTTTTTTTTTTTTTATTGTATTTCCCAGGACCAGAACCTGATATCACGGCTGTCATTCAAGTCCCTCCATCTGATCCAGTCCATCCAGGAGACTCAGTGACTCTGCAGTGTTCAGTCCTCTCTGACTCTGAGAATAAAATCTGTCCAAGAGAACACAGTGTGTACTGGTTCAGAGCCGGATCAGATGAATCACAACCCAGTTTAATTTACGCTCATGGAAACAGTGGTGATGAATGTGTGAGGAGTCCTCAGACTCACTCTCCACAGAAATGTGTCTACAGCTTCTCTAAGAACGTCAGCTCCTCTGATGCTGGGACTTATTACTGTGCTGTGGCCACATGTGGGGAGATATTATTTGGAAATGGAACAAAGCTGGAGATTGAAGGTAACTGCAGAACATTTTAATACAAATCATTAATAATCATTTATTTTAAAACTGGCACCCTTCATTAATTGCTCCTGTTCTCATTGTTTCAGCCTTCAACAGGCAGGATCCACTTCTATTTCTGCTGTGTGTTGCTTTGGCTCTGAGTCTGATCGTCATTGCCTTCCTGATTTATATCTTCAAGAAAAAATCTGATAGTATGTTTCTTTAACATCAGTCAATTTTGCCAAAGCTAACTTCACAGGATTTGATATTAGTCTGATATCCAATCAATCAAAAAACAATAATGATTTGCATTTTTCAAGTTAAATAATCTTGTTTTTAATACAGCTGTCGCTGTTCTGGAAACAAATGCTGCAACAGCTAGCAATCCGCAAATTCAGCAGGTAAGGTATACAAAGAAAAGATGACAATGGAAAAGCTGTTGGCACATGTGAATATTAACATATGCCATCTTTAACATTATTCCATATTGTTTTCTCAGAGAGATGAAGACCATTTGGCTTATGCTGCACCGACCTTCACCAAGAGGAAAGCTGGCAAAGCAGAGAGAAGGAATGTAAAAACAGCAGAGGAAGAAACAATCTACTCTGGTGTCAGGACTTTTGGGACAGATTAACATGGATTAATATCATTTTTTATCCTGAACATTGTGGAAAATATTCTGCTTCACATCAATATTTGCATCTGATATTAGTAAGTAACAAGTAACTTTTTATTTGGATGAACGTTAAAAAATACAATTTTAATCATTTCTACATAGTTTGTTTAATCTGGTTCCAATCAATGTATGACCATACCAATGTATATCCTGCTATTTTCTATGATAATGGAAAAATATCCATTAAATAGTTTTAAAAGCTTTCTGTAATTTTTGTGATTATTCTGTACAAAAAGCTTTAACCACTGTGCCTCAAAACTGTTCCTCTGATGTTTTTGTGCAGTGTCAGATTTAAAATAACAATAAAAAAACTTCTTTGTTACAATAGAGAGTAAAAATGTCCCCTTCCAAGTGCCACTACAAAACATATTAATATTTTGCTCTGATTTATCACCGCTCTGATATTCTAACATCCCTAACACACAAGCATGAGTTATCTTTACTTTTATTTGTTTTTTTTTTTTATTGTGGCAAGGTCCTATTTCAAACCCCTTAAAACTCTGGTAAAACAAAGTAGTTAGAAAAATATTATGTGATTTATTGCCGACCTCCCAAGGTGCAAACAGTGACATTATTTACAAAACATAAATATATATAAAACAAAATTCTCTATCAGGGCCGGTCGCTGGCATAAGTGGACTATGCCAGCTGTAAATGTGCCAGAAGATCAAGTGCCCTTGTAGTCTTTTAGTAACTTAGTCTTGTTTAATAATAACTAGTTTCTTTGTTTTTTGGACAAAATGATCCTCCATAATCTTTGAACAATTTGTTTTTTTTTTCTCCGTCTTTTACTTTTTACATTACAGCTCTGTTCATAGCTATTTGCCAACCCTCAAATACAGCAAGAGATTTGATGTTACATAATTTGTCCATCTCTATTATTTATATGTGTGTGTGTGTGTGTGTGTGTGTGTGTGTGTGTGTGTGTGTGTGTTTGTGTTTGTGTGTGTGTGTGTGTGTGTTCATTCAGTTGTGAGCGGTGTGTGCAATTTTCTGGGGCCACAAACACAACAGGGCCACTAAATGCCTAGGGCCGGGCCTGTTCTCTTTGTACAAGACTGCAAAAAAGTCAGTAACTCAATAAACCACACACAATCCAATCTCTATTTTAACATTCAGCAGTGTTACCTTTTCTGTAACCCACCAAGACTCACACTAGGCACTAGTGCTAAAGCCCTTATAAACAGTAGCCTCTCCTACTACTAATATTTCTATGAGAATAAATGATAACTCATTCGACACATTTACAGCTTCTTGAATACAAATATAATTTCACTAACAAGGACCATGCCAGTATGGATTTAAGGTTAGACAAGTTTATTGCGTGTTATGGGCAAGAATGCACCAGGATTATGTGCTGTAAAAGGGAAGAAGGGATGAGGGCAGAGGGATGGAGGGGTGGAGAGTGAGAGGAGTAAACTTGGTCATTGGTAGATGCAAGGGTTCGGAGGTTGCCTGCAGTTGGTAAGACAGGAGAGAACCTGGAGGGAGCTGAGACTCTGGGTGGGGGAACCATCTCTATATGTATTAGAGCCCCAAAAGAGAAGCGTGTGTGAGTTTCTGATGTCATTCAGATTGTTTCTGATGTTAGTTAGATATGCTGATGAAGACCAGCGATCGAGGACTTTGGTGATGTTGCCCGGGATTCCCTGTTTTGAAGCAGTGGAGGCAGATCTGATAGGAAAGGAGTCCCTGAGTACAGTTTGGGGGATATTCCAAATGTGGATAAAATCTGCCGAAAGTGGTGGTGGAACCTGAAGTATGAGGCCACTCTACCAGTCTGTGATGAACAGGGGGTCTCTGGCGGAAGCTTGACAGGTTAGTTGTGTTACAAGGCACGGACACAGGACTCAACTGCAGAACTCGGGAGGCAGATACAGGAGGTAACCAGTCTTTAATCACAATCCAAGGTTTGGTCCACAGGAGTTCAGTAGCCAGGTAAGGCAGGCAAACAATCCAAAGGGGTAAGGCAAAGGCAGGGTCCAAAAACAGGCAAAGGTCAAAACTGAAAAGCACGCAAGGGAATCGCTGGAAAGTAGGACACATGGTACACTGACAATCTGGCACTGGGGAAGGGGAAACAAAGGGTTTAAATACACAGGTGATTAGGGCTTGACAAACACACAGTAAGGCGGGAAACTGGGAGACTGGAGTAGGCAGAGCTGGGGACAAAAAGCCAAAGAATGCCAAAGAATGCCAGGAGGAACATAGAATCTAGGACTGTCTGTTCTTTGAGACAGGTATCCTTTGCAGAGGGTTTCGGCATAGGGCGTTGCTTGGCCTTATGGAGTAGTATGCTGATGTGATGCCGGTGCACAGAGCCCCCGACGATAGTTTGATTGAAGTTAATTTCGCTGATATAGACTTGAATGGAGAAGGATTAGATTTTGAGGAGCAAATATGATGAAGCTGGAGAAGGTGAGGACGTTCAACATATGGAACAAAAGATTGTGGGAGGCATGGAAAGCTTTGAAACAATTCCACCCGGTTAGATATGAAGAGGGGGTCTGCAGAGTGACACTGCTGAGGATGAAGTCTTGCGAAGTGATGACCAGATTGTCCAGCTGCAGTGTCAGTTGAAGATTGTGGCTGAAAACGGTGGGGCCGGGATCAGGAGGTAATCGATGGTGCCAAGAGTTTGAATTTTGGCGAGAATCTGTTGTCTGAGAGTAGACTACATGAGGGATGGCCTGGAAGACATTACCGGGGGCACAAGAGGTAATGCGATGTCTGGCACATTATTATTAGGTGGACGAGAATAGCTGCAGAAAAAGGTACTGTTTTTTTTTTTTTTTAACTCACCCATTTTAATTATTTTAAGGCTTAAAGTTACACATAATTAACAATGTGGCTGTTACAGAGGGCTTGTTTGAGCACCCAGGTTTAATTTGACACCCTGAGGTCCACCGATGATCCACGTCTTACATCCACAGGGAAGATGAAGTACAGCCACCATAGCAAATTATATGTGAGAGCTTTGTCCAACTGAGACTGTGTCAGAGTGCACAGCCCTTGGTCTGCCTGTAGACAGGGATGTTGCTGATAATGGTTGGTTGTGTGATGACACCTCACATACAATACCCACAAAGTAGGCAGCTGTGGCTTGGAGGTGGAGTGGGTCGTCCAGAAGAACGGCGGTTCAATCCTCTCAGTATGCATATCGAAGTGTCCTTGGACAAGATACTGAACCACAATTGCTCTTGAAGGCTGTGCCATCGGTGTATGAATGTGTATGAATGTTTAGCTCCTCAAACTGATGAGCAATTGGCAGCATTTATGGGGTTCAGTGGGTGACTGAGATGTATACTGTAAAGCGGTTTGAGTGTTTGGAAGACTAGAAAGGTGCTATATAAGTACAGTCCAATTACCATATTAATGTTTTAGACACAGTCTTTCTTAGGAGACAAAAACTTTCTTTAAAGAAGATACTGTACAATGTTAGCAGATAGCTACTTGCATTGTGGCATTCCCCATGTCTATCATGAGAACAAGCGAAACCACATGCAACAGCTACTCATACTGACATGCACTGTCAAGATACAAGAGGTTTCAGCAGGCTATTTTGAGCTCAATTTTGAGCTAAACGATTGATTTCCAGTCTTACAACACTCTGTAAAGGTTTTCTGCTTATCTATCATTGAACAAGAGAAACTACATGCAAAAGGCTACACTCACAGACAGATACTGTGGTGGGTCATTTGACCAACAATCAAGGCTGTTTACTCAGAACAGACCTGACTATGAGCTTCAACAGGATACGTAGTGAGGGGGGAGCTACAACAGGTTTCAGGCTAAGTTTAGTTATTGCTGTTTAATGTGCTCATTCAAAGAACAAATAATGTCTGTAGAGTATGTTTTTAAAGATGAAGCCAAAGATTGTTTTAATTTTAATGTTCATTGATTCATTGATCACAGGCTGCAAGGACCACTGGACCACAATTCTGCAAGTATGTAAACTGTATTTGCAGATAATCAGGTAAAGTTAATTTAAGATCACAGTTCATCTCCTGATTTCCTGATTTAAGACCAGACTGTGACCAGTGAATCATTAGCACCTCCCCCTCTAACAGTAACTACCAATGAAAAGGAGCAACCTGCATAAAATATAAACAATAATGATATAGTGTGACTGGGTGTGTGTTCAAGCATCCTGTTTATCAACTCCTGTAATTTGTTGTAATATTAATATCATAAATGAATATAATATACTATCATGTTTTTAAAACATATAGTACATAGCAGCAGTCAAGTGCAGCTTCCTGAGGCTAAAACAGAGAGTGAGAAAGAGAGAAGAGCGCTGTTAGATTCACACTTTAGTTTGAAGACCGACCACAACAATGCTGAAGTTTCCATGCATCATTTGTTTGTCAGTGGTGACTGTGAGTGTCTTTATCTGTGTGCGTTCAGTACAAAGCAGGACACAAAGTACATCAAAGTATATGACAGATTTCACAGTTCTTACTTTTCTTGTGTCAGATCAACTTGTTCTGACTTGTGGTCAAAAATATGTTGACCCCGATTAAGGCCACAAACCACAACACATTGATTTAACACATGTTATGACAGCTCTGGCCCTCTAGATAGATGACAGATGTATTCCCATTCTCTGTACACCTTTCAAGTCAGTGACTTTATGTAAGAAACTCCTGCTTTGAGTTTGTGGTGTTGTACTGGACTACATTATATTGTCAGGTGTCCTGTCCCTGTTATTCTGAGGGTGTCCAGCACTGTACATACAGTACATGTATGTTAATCACCTTGTTGTTATTTTATTTGTGGTTTTCTCACAGGTTCACATGGTTCACTCCCTCAGATGAAATATGTAGGTCAGAAACATTAAACGTCTCCAGTTGAATGTGTTCCTGTGATACTGTGAGAGAGTCGCTCTGCTGCTGCCTTTCACAGCTCTCTGAAGAGAAGTGAAGTGAGTGTACCAGTACCAGTAGTATCAGTGATGATGTGGAGTATGTGAAATGGCGGACTCGCACAACCTTTAAGATGGCTCTTGACACATTTGACACATCAAATTGATGAATTCATTAATTTTTAACTGATTAATAACAATTTTGTGTAGTATTAGACATGCCAATATAGTTATTAAGTACCCTTTTTGTTTGTTTAGCTTTTGAAAGAAAAAGAGCTTCTGTTCACTGAGTCATTTGAGTCATCTTTAAATTAAACATGGCACTGGTGTAAAGAGAGACAAAATTATATGTTTTTCATCAAATCCAATCTAAGATAATTTAATATAACTCCCTAAATTTAAAGGACTTAATATGTGCACAAGCACGGGCACTCAGTGACACAAAAAAAGGCTTGGTTCAGAGGCCACAGGATTGTAAAACATTTCATTTAGTTTCAATCATGATATATCTGTTCACTTTCCCACTGTCTGACTTTGCTCGTAGTGTTTTTGGTGTATGTAAATCAGGTCTGTGTTGGCCACAGCTGAAGGAGGCATGGTCACATGTCATCCTTTTGTACAGATCTGGGGAACCCTGATTGAAGCCTGTCCCAACCCTACAATCCATGGGACCCAACCTGAAGGAGCTTGTGGTTTTGGTATTGAGTTTGTCTTGGTTGTATTTGTCAAATTCACTGTAAATGATAACAAATGTGTTTACTCGTCTTTGGTTTCTTTGCTGATTGCATCCACTTAGAAGTATTATTGTTGGAATCACCAGTTTAGGATTTATTATTTATTTAAACAGCATCCACTGTACACAATACATCCACCTTTTGTTTCCTTTGCTGAGCGGGAACTAGAGGCTGGGGATGGCAGGAGAAGTACTCATAACCAAAAAGTATACCTGAAAGCTAGAAAATATTATTGCATTATCCCTCAAGCAGGTAATTTTCATTGGACTAAATGGGCGCCATCAAACGTTGGATTCTGCCTTGATCTGGAGGCGATTACCATCCGGAGGAAGGAGAGCTCAGTGTACAATGCAAAAAAGTACTGTATTGTGTCATATGGTCTCTTCTTCCTTGAGTTTAAGGAAATTGTCTTGATACATCACCCCTAAAAGGTAAAGTGAGTCCATCCGAATCACTGAAGTTCACATTAAGATCTCTCGTGTTTACTCTCTGTGTCAGTTATAGAAACCCACCATGAAACATGAAACAAACGCTTGCTGTTGCTGTTGTTTCATGTCTTTAGGTTGGAAATATGGTTGATATTATTTCCTCTGTGGTAGTACAGTGAAACACCAACGTAACAACAGGCCAATCAGATTGCTCTAAACTTGTTCCCTCCCCCTTGATATGGTTATATTAAGGTGAATCATCTTCTATTAGCATCTGATTTTACTGTAGGCTCAAGTGGAATACAATGAAAATGCTGATCGTGTTTTATTTACTGCTGATCCTCACAGTGGGGCGTAAGTCAACTTTTGTCTTATAAATATATTTTCATATTCTTGCATCATTTGAGCACAGGGCAGATATGAATCTATCTCTGTTGCTGATCACTGCTGTATTTCATTTGTCTTTAGGATGCTCAGATGATCTGAACTTTGACATGAAGACTGTTGGTGTTGGAGATTATGTGAATTTGACGTGCACACGACAGTCAGTGTCAGAGTTCGGAGCAACTTTGTTTTGGATCAGGCTAATTTCTGGAAATTTCCCTGAATCATTGGGCGGAACATTTAACTTTGATTATAAAGGTGTTACCAAGCCACGTCGCATGACAACAAAACAAGAACCTGGAACATTTCTTCTGCAAATTCATGGGACAAAGCTCAGCGATACTGGACTTTACTACTGTATAAAAATAAATGAACTTAGCCTGACGTTTTTGAAAGGAACATTTCTGAGGATTAAAGGTAAACACCATTAATAACAGAAGTTAACATTTAAATGTAATGATCATGTAAAGACAATATGCTTCCATAATTTATAGAACAATGTTTATGGATATAAATTACCATTTTTAACTACTTTTATTTTCAGTGAGTAAATCACATTTATTCTTGTCTTTGTATTTTCCAGGACCAGAACCTGATATCACTGCAGTCTTTCAAGTCCCTCCATCTGATCCAGTCCGTCCAGGAGACTCAGTGACTCTGCAGTGTTCAGTCCTCTCTGACTCTGAGAATAAAACCTGTCCAAGAGAACACAGTGTGTACTGGTTCAGAGCCGGATCAGATGAATCACATCCCAGTTTAATTTACGCTCATGGAAACAGTGGTGATGAATGTGAGAGGAGTCCTCAGACTCACTCTCCACAGAAATGTGTCTACAGCTTCTCTAAGAAGGTCAGCTCCTCTGATGCTGGGACTTATTACTGTGCTGTGGCCACATGTGGGGAGATATTATTTGGAAATGGAACAAAACTGGAGATTGAAGGTAACTGCAGAACATTTTAATACAAATCATTAATAATCATTCATTTAAAAACTGGTAGAATCTCATCAAAATTATTACCTTTCATTAATTGCTCCTGTTCTTATTATTTCAGCCTTCAACTGGCAGGATCCACTTCTGTTTCTGTTGTGTGCTGCTTTGGCTCTGAGTCTGATTATCATTGCTTTCCTGATTTACAACATCAAGAAAAAATCTGGCGGTTGTTACAACTGTAAGTTTCTTTAACATCAGTCGATTTTCACAGGATTTGTCTCATTATTTATATAGTCTAATATCCAGTCAATCAAAAAACAATACTGATTTGCATAAATTATCTGAATTTTTCAAGTTAAATCATCAGTCTTATTTTTAATACAGCTGTCGCTGTTCTTGAAACAAATGCTGCAACAGATTGCGATCAGCAAATTCAGCAGGTAAGGTATACAAAGAAACTTTGACAATAGAAAAACTGTTGGCACATGTGAATATTAACATATGCCGTCTTTAACATTATTCCATATATTTTCTCAGAGAGATGAAGACCATTTGGCTTATGCTGCACCGACCTTCACCAAGAGGAAAGCTGGCAAAGCAGAGAGAAGGAATGTAAAAACAGCAGAGGAAGAAACAATCTACTCTTTTGGGACAGATTAACAATGGATTAATATAATTTTAATCCTGAACATTGTGGAAAATATTCTGCTTCACATCAATTTGCATCTGATATTAGTAAGTAATAAGTAACATTTTATTTTATTTTATTTGTGAACGTTAAAAAAATACAATTTTAATAATTTCTACATAGTTTCTTTAATCTGTTTCCATGTATGTCCTGCTATTTTCTATGATGATGGAAAAATATCCATTAAATAGTTTTAAAAGCTTTCTGTAATTTGTGTGATTATTTTGTACAAAAAGCTTTAACCACTGTGCCTCAAAACTGTCCTCTGGTGTTTTTGTGCAGTGTCAGATTTAAAATAACAAAAAAAACTTATTTGTTACATTAGAGAGTAAAAATGTCCCCTTCCAAGTGCCACTACAAAACATATTAATATTTTGCTCTGATTTATCACTGATCTGATATTCTAACATCCCTTACATACAAGCATGAGTTATCTTTACTTTTATTATTATTATTGTTATTGTGGCAAGGTCCTATTCCAAACTCCTCAAAACTCTGGTAAAACAAAGTAGTTAGAAAAATATTATGTGATTTATTGCCGACCTCCCAAGGTGCAAACAGTAACAATATTTACAAAACATAAATATATATAAAACAAAATTCTCTATCAGGGCCGGTCGCTGGCATAAGTGGACTATGCCAGCTGTAAATGTGCCAGAAGATCAAGTGCCCTTGTAGTCTTTTAGTAACTTAGTCTTGTTTAATAATAACTAGTTTCTTTGTTTTTTGGACAAATGATCCTCCATAATCTTTGAACAACTTGTTTTTTTTTCTCCGTCTTTTACTTTTTATATTACAGCTCTGTTCATAGCTATTTGCCAACCCTCAAATACAGCAAGAGATTTGATGTTACATAATTTGTCCATCTCTATTATTTATATGTGTGTGTGTGTGTGTGTGTGTGTGTGTGTGTTCAGTCAGTTGTGAGCGGTGTGTGCAATTTTCTGCGGCCACAAACACAACAGGGTGTCACACCCGCGGTGAGGTCAAGTTGGGTTTTTGTTCTGTCTCGTTATTTCCTGTTTTATTTTGATATTTACCTGCCCTCTTGTTTCAGGTCACTTGCCCTTCCTCATGTGCCACCGGTCTGATTGTCTTCCTCGCCCTGATTGTTTCCACCTGTTCCCCATTACCCTGTGTATACATTGTCTGCGTCTCCCTTTGTCCCGTGCCAAAGTGTTTCGTTATCATATCGATCGCCAAAGCCTTGTTTCCTTGTCCGTCCATAGTCATAGCCTTGTTTCTTGATTGTTCTTTTGTTTATATTCCTCGATTGAGTGATTTTTTGTTGTAAATTCTTAGTCTAGCCCTTTTGTTTCATTGTGTATACTGTAGTGTTTTTCAGCCTCCTTCAGAGCGCTTTCAGTTAATGTTTTGCAGCCAGTTGTTTTTCCTCTTGGTGAGTCATTTTGATTTTGATAACCTTTTCATAAAATAGTTTAGAGTTTTTCCTCCTTTGGAGTGATTTTTGTTATCTCTAGTTCAGGCCTGTTTTTCATAGCCTACCATAGCCTCACTCGGTCGAGGGTCTTTTGTTATTTCAATAAAAAGATCATTGACACCTCTGCGCCTGAGTCCTTTTTTGAGTCCGGCCTGACAGTACACTTTGGCCGGATCCATCTGCACCCTTCCAGGGGCTACAATGAAGCCCAGGAAGGAGATGGTGTCGGCATGAAACTCGCTCTTTTCTGCCTTAACATAGAGCTTGTTTTCTAACAGTCGGGAGGACCTGGGACACATGGTTTCTGTGAGTCTCTAGATCTGGTGAGTAAATGAGAATGTCATCAAGGTAAATGTACACAAACCGGTCTAAAAAGTCCCGGAGCACATCATTGATCATAGCCTTGAATACAGCTGGGGCATTGGTAAGTCCAAAAGGCATGACCAGGTACTCATAGTGGCCACTAAGAGTGTTAAATCCGGTTTTCCATTCATCCATTCATCCCCCTCCCTGATCCTGATTAAATGATAAGCATTGTGTAAATCTAGCTTGGTAAATACCTTAGCTTGTTGAAGTTGGTCGAAGACAGATGCCATGAAGGGCAGGGGGTAACGATTTTTGATAGTGATGGCATTAAGGGGGCTGAAATCAATGCATGGCCTACGAGACCCGTCCTTTTTTCCCACAAAAAAGAATCCGGCCCAAGGTGATGATGATGAAGGACGAATAAGTCCCGCTCTCAGTGATGACCTGATGTACTCTTTCATTGCTGCCCTCTTCGGGCCGGAGATGGAGTACAACCGCCTTTTGGGAATGGGGGAGCCAGGAATCAGGTCTATGCCGCAGTCATAAGGCCAGTGTGGGGGAAGTGACATGGCCTTGGTTTTACTAAAAACCTCGCTGAGGTGGTGGTAGCAGGGGGGCATGGATCTCAGGTCGGGGTTCTCAGAGTCTGTAGCAGATGTGACAGAAAAATTATTAATGGAAGTCATGTTAAGCCCCTGGACCGAAACAGGTTTGCAGTGGTCCACACAATCTTCCCACCATCCCATGAGACTGCCCCTGTTTTCAAGTTTATGTGGGGGTTGTGTTGACATAACCAGGGATTTCCCAGGACTAGAGTCTGAGAGGGTGTTTCAATTAAATATAAGTTCAGGAGTTTCCTATGCTCCTGGATCTGCAGTTCCAATGGTTCTTATGGTCGGTCCAGACGATAAACGGGTGTTCCGCCCCCTCAAGCCAGTGTCTCCACTCTTCCAAGGCCAGCTTGACTGCCAACAGCTCCTGGTTGTCGACGTCATAGTTCCGCTCCGCCTGGGACAGACGGCGCGACAAGAAGGCGCAGGGATGCATCTTCCCGTCTTGTTCAGACCTCTGGGAGAGAACCGCTCCGATTCCCTCGTTGGAGGCGTCCACCTCAACCACAAACTGCCGCCGGGGATCAGGCATCGTGAGGATGGGAGCCGTGGTGAAGTGGGTCTTGAGGTGCTGAAAGGCCGCCTCTGCCTCCGGGGACCAGAGGAAGCACTCCTTCGTAGAGGTGAGTACATGGAGCGGGGCCGCTATTTGTGTCATGCTTCTGGAGGGAGTTTTGTCGACTCATCGGAGCCACAGTCAGCCTTAAGTCAGGCTATCACCCGGAGGCCAATGACCAGACCGAACGCCTCAACCAGCAGCTAGAGACTGGCCTCCGATGTCTGGTGTCTCAGAACCCCTCGACGTGGAGCAAGCACCTGGTCTGGGTCGAGTACGCTCACAACTCCCTGCCCACCT
>NC_040011.1:1875159-1875521 GCF_000972845.2 Larimichthys crocea | reverse complement strand
TCATTGAGCAGCCTGGTTGGGATGGGATCTAAGAGACAGGTTGACAGCTTAGCTACAGAAATGATTAAAGTTATTTGATGAAGGTCGATGGGAGAAAAAGAGTCTAAATACATAACAGGTTTTACAGCTGTTTCCAAACTTGCTGTATCAGAATTCAGATAAATGTCTGTTGAGGGCAAGAGGTGATGGATTTTGTCTCTAATAGTTATAATTTTATCATTAAAGAAGCTCATGAAGTCATTGCTAGTTAGACCTAAAGGAATAGATCGGGCATCACGGATTAGCGGACTCCGGTCCGGACCGGGAAATGGCTCTGTCCGGACCGCGACCACTGGCAAAATAAGTAGTGTTTTCCCCATAGA
>NC_040011.1:1874055-1875059 GCF_000972845.2 Larimichthys crocea | reverse complement strand
T
The DNA here is from genome assembly GCF_000972845.2 of Larimichthys crocea. Classification (NCBI taxonomy): domain Eukaryota; kingdom Metazoa; phylum Chordata; class Actinopteri; family Sciaenidae; genus Larimichthys; species Larimichthys crocea. The sequence continues at coordinate 1,875,058 of NC_040011.1, read as the reverse complement.
TGTAAGCCCCAAAGTCACAAAATACATTTGCCTAGAGGCTTTTACAATCTATGACAAGGAGTGTGACAACCCTCTTGGTCCTTAGACCCTCGGTTTGCAGTGAGGAAAAAAACTTGCCCACAAAAAACCTTCGTAACAGGAGAAAAATGTGGAAGAAACTCTAGAAGAAAAAGCCACAGAGGAGAGGGATTCCCTCTCCCAGGATGGACAAACCATGCAATGGGATGCGTCACATGATACAGGATAAAATCAACACAAACATATATGTACAATTACAAGCACTGCATAAGTCGCATGGCTCGGGAATATAGTTTCCCGTTGTAATAGTGTTCTAAAAGGTTTTTCAATTTCTTTTCTTTTGGGTTCACATTCAGATAAAATTGATTTGATTTGACTTTAGACCAGAATGAAATAAGAACCTTCCTTGACTCTCTGGACCTGCCCTCGATAGGCAAACAAAATGAACAGATTACAGCTAAGATAACAATAGATGAAATCCGGAAGGCTATACAAAAATTAAAATCAAGCAAGGTACCTGGTAGTGATGGATTTCCTTCTGAGTGGTGCAAGAAATTTAGCGAAGAACTAACACCACCAAGCAATCATTACAGTACTCCCCAAACCCTCTAAAGACAGGGAGTATTGTCAAAATTATAGACCGATTTCAGTACTAAATGTAGATTATAAATTGTACACTTCAATTCTTTCAAATAGACTCCAATCATTTGTACCAGACTTAATAGATGAGGATCAAAGTGGGTTTGTTAGGGATAGACAAACGCAAGATAATATTAGAAGAACAATGCACATTATACATAAAATACATAAAGACAACATACAAGCAGCTTTGATCAGCTTAGATGCGGAAAAAGCTTTTGATAGAGTTAATTGGGAATTCTTATATTTAACTTTGGCAAAATTTGGCAGACAGATTTGGGTTTTTTTTCTGGCTATAAAGTAAATATACCTAAAACTCAAATTCTCATGCTCAACTGTTCACCAA
>NC_040011.1:1860188-1874045 GCF_000972845.2 Larimichthys crocea | reverse complement strand
ACTCAAATTTCATGCTCTAATGTTCACCCAAACCAAGAATTGGGAATCGCAGATAAACTGGGAAGCAAAACTAATCAAATACTTGGAATTAATATAACCAAAGATCTCTCGAAATATATAGTAGTAACTATATGAACATTGACAAAACATAGGAGAGATTTGACAGATGGAACACTTACCCATTAGGACTAACTGACAGGGTAAATGTGGTGAAAATGAACATTCTACCACGTCTGCTATATTTGTTTCTATCTTACTGTTTGATATAAAGACCAGTTTTTAAAGGGGATAAGTGCATTTCGAGATTTGTATGGGGAGGTAAACGGCCCAGAATACGATATGCCACATTGCAGTTATCTAAAGACAACGGGAAAGGCACTCCCAAACCTAAAAGATATTTTCGTGCTGCACAACTGCGACAGCTAATCTCACTGTTGTATGAGGGATCGTATCTCGATGGAAGACATTGAATGTTCTGCTTTAAATACCCAATTCAAACAAGTATTATGGGGGAAAACACAGAGACCCCCAATTATATAAAAGATGAACAGAATTCAAACCCAGTGATATCTCTTACTTGGGATTATGTATTTCTACCACAGTGAAAACAACTAAAAATAGGAAGGAAATTGGACTATTAAAGTGGAGAATTGTTTGAAGCTCATATGTACAACTGTTAAAAAAGAGAAATTAAAAGCTTTCAAGAACTAAAGAATACACATGATCTACGAATCAGACTTATTCAGATATTTACAAATGAGGGACTATTATAACAAAAGTTCAAAACAGCTGAAGAACAAATAACCCCATAATAAAACTCACTTGTAAAAGGTTACACGTCAAGCTATCCAAAGGCGGTGTGGGTTTTGTACAGATGTTTTAATGGATTCTAAAACAGATTCAACATTATATGTTAGAGCCAAATGGGAAAGGGAGCTAGGTTAGGGATTTCCAGAGGGGATATGGTTTGTATGTGGAAAATGCACCAAATTACACACAGTCTTTGAAATGGAGGGAGTTTAGCTGGAAGATGTGATTCGATACTTCCTTACGCCTTGAAAATTAAAAGTAAAGGCAGACAAATGCACAGCAACCATGTTGGAGATTTGTAACCATATGGATGCAGACCACACACAGTTTTTGGAAATGCATCAAAATACAAACCTTTTCTGGGAGAATGTTCATTGGTTATTTGTGATGGTCTTGGGTATGTGATTCCCAAATCTTGTTCAGTTCCTATACCTTGGTCATTTGGAGGGCATGGTACATGCGGCGGTGATCAATAGTTAACCAGGATTCTTTGGTTGCTGGGAAGAAGACCATCACTAAGAACTGGCTTTAACCTACACTCCAAGTCCAAACAGTGGATGTCCATTAGAGATAATATAGTGAGTGAAAAATGGTTGTCATACAAGGGAAGACATAATTAACCGGATTGGTTACATTAATGTAATTCACACAGGCTGTTTCTTTTCTTTTTCCTTTCTTTTTCTTTACATATTTAATGTTGTATTGTTTAAATTGAAAATAAATAAAGATTGTCAAAAAAAAGAAGAAAAAAAAAAATAATAAGAAGAAGAAAGAGCTGCCATTGTTTTGTTGCCTCCTGAATTAATTTAGAGATGATGAGCATGGGATATTTGGGATATTATGGAAGCTGCATATACAGACACTTCAAAAACATCACAGCCATTCTCTTTACGGTAAAACTAAATATCTAAATGTAAAAATCCAGTATTAAAGGGCTTTGGTTATTAATGTGTTTGTTTCTAGTTTCATATGCCATGCTGATTTCTTTCATTTTTATTCTTATTCGAGTAAGTGAAATGAGCCGAACCAACAAAGCCAGAAATCAACCCAACCCATATTGACTATACATCAAACCGAGTCACAACAGAGTAGCACATTTAAGTTTATGGAACATGAAATACATATTTCCTCACTGAGGTCTTTACTACCCGTGTCATCATGAATGAGGTTTCAAACACAGTGTGATGATGGATCATTACAGTCTTTTTTGTTTGCTCTCATATTCTGCTCTATTCTCGCGATCCCATTATAAGCCCTACTCAGTATATTCCTATCACTGCATGTTGCGCGTGTGTGTGTTGTGTGTGTGTGTTGTGTGAGGTGGTTATGTCTGTAATCGCAGTGTTGTTGTGAAACATTAGATGGCAAACTGCAAAATGGAAAATTCCAGTGATTCCCCTGCTGCCAGTCTGTCCGTCAGCTGAAGATCTTCACGGATCAAGGTGCTGTAATACATTAGACTGAGTCACAGCACCGCTGACTCTTCCAACTTCTACACGTGTTAAAACATATTGTAACAGAAATAATTATAGCCACATGGTGGGCAGTATGATGTGGATCTTCTGGTATTTGGTATATTCAGATATGTGTTATGTGTTGTGGAGAAATTGCTGAAGTCAAAGGTCAATGTGAGGCCAGGAGAAGAAAGTGTTCAGGAGCCTCTGAATGTCTTATGCTGTATTATTTTTTGACACTTGGCCAAGGAGGAATAAGAGACACTCTCAAAGTTCATCAGAAGTGCCTGAGTCATCTCTCATTCTGCCCAACTCATCCGGGTGGATCGACTTTAAACCCCAAGATAACATCACAAATACTACACGCCCAGAATTAGTCAAGAGAATGTTTTTTACCCATGCAGAGGGCCCACACATTTGGGCCACACATTTGTGGAAATGAAATGGAGAAGAAAAGTAAAGTGTAGATGTTTGGGGTTTTTTGCTAATAGGTCAACCATAACTAATCAAGGTATGTCACCATGTGTTCTGTGATAGGTAGTAGTCACATTTATGTTGTCTGTCTCTGTTATCGTCATATCATATGTAATAGTACATGATCTGGATCTGGTATGTATTTTTAGGATTTTAATCATAAGTAATGTAATCATATTACCCATTCGTCCAGCTCTGGTTTCTGGCACACACCACACCAGCTCCCACTTCCTGTGAGCATTTCCCTCACGGCTTGAGCCTGAAAACTTCCTCTTCCCGTTGGTACATTAGCTAACAGCAGCTACAGTTGGCAGCAGTTCATTCTGTTCATCAGAAAAACTTTGTAGCATAACATGATTTAACATTGGTTCATTTATGATAAAAGATGCCCAATTTTGCTTTAAGGTTATTGTAGGATTGCATTCACTGATTGTTGAATAGTTGCTTTTTCCATTCTTTTAATTCGCTAACCAATAAAATGACACTAGTTAAAATTTAAAAATTAAAGATGAAGATTGTACGTTACTTAAATGATGAATTGATTTAAAACAGTTGCTGATTACACTCAAAAAATAGTTCTGTCATGCATTTTTGCCCCAAAAAATGTGAGTGTAATGTTCTTTTTTCCTGAGCTAATTGTTTTCTGCATTGCTGGTCCATCTTGTTTGTGTGTGATATTATCTCTGTCTTTAGGTAGCAAGTTACTAGCTGCATAGACCATGAGTGGCGTCCAGGCTGAATGTTCTTGCTTTTGTCTTCTCTCCGTCTGAACACTCCGAAATCATTTGATCACCTGAGCTTTTTAACTTTCCCATTCTGTGGCTCAAGTTGTGTCTTGTGCTTCTTTAACCTTCATCTTCATCATGTTTATTTGAATGTGTTTCTATATATAGATAGGATTAACCACTGACTTCTTCATGAATCTCTAATGAAATCCACACATTAAACGACTAATGTTCAGTATACTATTAACTGATCATTACTGTATACAGCCAGTACAGTGTCTTCTAGTGTCTCTGTCCAGTGTTTATCCTCAGAGACACATGACTTGCACCCACCCCATTGAAACCAATCCTCCTGTGAAACTTCATACACAAATTCCTTAGTCTAATTGAGAAGTGACACACTTTCTCCTACCCAGTTCCAGGCCCCTTCACTGACAGCCCTCTGCCCTCTCTCTTATTGCCTTACCCACTTGAACTCCTCTTCCTACCTCCTCTCTCTGTCTGTTTTTGCCTTCATCTATTCCTACCCACTCCTCTTTCCTCCTGGATCTCTTCACAGTTCTTACAAGTTCTCACAAGTTACATGGCTTGTACATTGATGTATTTTGCATACTCTGTGACATTAGAGGATCTGTCTGTCAGTGATAGAGAAGCTATCAATAATCATGGTCTGTGTCCAAAATGTAGGGCCCTTCATTTACACAAATGATACATAAAGTACCGTTTTTCAGGACTATAAGCCACAACTTTTTACCCACGATTTGAACCATGGGGCTATACAAAGATGCGGTTTTTCTGTTGATTCTCTTTAGCCGCCAGGGGGCGCTCTAACAGAAGTGCAAAAAACAAGACAGACAGGGGAAGTCAGTGCAAAGAACACGCTAGTTTATTTAGTCACATGCAACACACCACGCACGATGAATTAGTTAACAGCAAATTATTTTCACACCCTCTTCCCCACATCATGGAAAGCACACGAAGAAGTTTGTATGATGCAGCTTTTAAGTTGAAGGCCATCGATCTGGCTATCCGGAAGGAAATAGAGCTGCTGCACGTAAGCTTAGTGAATCATGGTGGAGCACTTTTACTGCCCGTGTTACAGGCACTCTTCGGAAACAATCAGGTCAGGTATATAAATAAACATTTACGATACGAAGTAGGGATGCACCGAAATGAAAATTTTCAACCGAAACCGAATAAAAATTAAATGGTTGGCCGAATACGGAAACCGAAACCGGAATATGAAATGCGGTTGTTTAAATTTTCACTATTTTTTTTACTATTGCATAAAAATAGTAGGGATGCACCGAAATGAAATTCTTGGCCGAAACCGAAAACCAAATGAGGAAACCAAGGCCAAAACCGAAACAGTATTAGAACATTGCATTCATAGCTATGACTGTGTACTAACCTCACAAAGTCAGGCTTGCATTCAAATAAATCAATTATTGTAGTATGAATGAAAGTATAAAATATTTATTTAGCACTGACATTACAACAGTGCCAATATAACTTAAAATTCAAAACAAAGGTTTAACTTGACCTATACTGGACTGGTCTGCTGAAAGATTCTAAAATTAATTAAAGCTGCAAGCAGCGATGGTCGGGCCCATCGAGATATGCGCCCGTTGAATGTGTGCACGTCGAAATGTGCATAACTAACCTTGATAACCGCAAGAAGTTTTCAGACAGCTCTGAGAAGGGCTTCCTGCCGATGCCTTCTTGAATATTTTTTATTGATTGCCACGCCCACAGCGATTCCTTAAAATCATATATTTTGATAACTTTTACTCAGGAAGTCTATTTGAACAGACCTACCAAGTTTGAAGTGAATGGACACAATCCCTAGGAGGATTTCGTTCAAACATGACCCCTTGTCAACCCAGCCAGAACAGCAAAATGACGATTTTCATAGGCGCCCGCCCACAGCAATTCCCCAAAATTCATCGTTTTGATAACTTTTACTCAGGAAGTCTATGTGAACAGACCTACCAAGTTGACGTGATTGGACACAATCCCTAGGAGGAGTTCGTTCAAAACATGACCCTTGTCAACAATTTTTTTGAGGTCCTGGCATGTTCTACAATTCGGCTGAAGTTCGTGACTCTGTGGCCAAAGCTTGTGGCGGGGCTGTTTGAAAGAAAAATTCAAGGGGGCGCTATAGACCGCTTTTGCGCCCCGCCCCTCATTAATTATGCAGCCGAATTGTGCATAATACTTGCTGTTAACAATCATAACAAGTTTCAGACAGCTCTGACAAAGTAGTATATGATAGCCGCACCCGAAAATCAGCTACAAAAGTCAATGGAGTCTTGTTTTTTTTGTTGAAAAAATTGGCAGCGTCACTTTGACGCGCCGCGTCACGGCCTACGCCCTTTTATGAAAGTTGAAATTATTTCTCAGTGTCAGCCAAGCCTTGACACATCCACACCTGTTTGAGTGGATATGATCAATATTGTCCGAGCTGCACTCCTCTCGTAAAAGTGGTCTTTTTTGTCGTCACAGGAGGCCGCTATGAAAATCACTGAATATTTTTGTGGAAATGTATTTTAGGCCAGAATTGCCATTAATATTCAAAGTTTGGTGAAGATTGGAGATTTCACAAAGTTATAGCACTTGAAATTTATGGCAAAATGGAGAATTTCGTGGCCCGCCCCCTCTGACATAGTACATCAAAAGTTATGATGTTGATAACTTTCATCGTTCAAAAAGCCTCATGAACCCATGTGCCAAGTTTCAAAAAGGATCGGACGAAAGCCCTAGGAGGAGTTCATTCAAATACGACCCCTGGAAAATGACAAAAATCACAAAAACGGAACTTTGACCCAAAATGGCGCCGTACCCGTTAACCGAAACCCGGTCACCAAGAGACTTTTTGGGTGCGTCTCGGTAGTTTCATACACCCTCCAAATCTCATTGCGTGGATGAAACCGTATCCGGGGGCTCCTCCGACAACGAAACCTAGGTGGCGCTGTGTAGGCATATGCGTACGTCCATGTGTGAGACCCCCAAATACGTAATTTACACCTGACATTGGGGGGGTAGGCAAATTTTCGTGAGTTTTCGGGGGGATATGGGCCTTCAAAAATGCGATTACTTTAAGTCTGAAGGAAAAAAATAAATAATATAAAAAAAAATAAAAAAATAATAATAAACATTCGAAATACAATAGGGCCTCGCACCGCGTGCTCGGGCCCCTAATAGAAAAAAAATAATAAACATTCGAAATACAATAGGGGCTTCGCACGGTTTCCGTGCTCGGGCCCTAAAAATAATAAACATTCGAAATACAATAGTGCTTCGCACGGTTTCCGTGCTCGGGCCCTAAATATGTTCTCTCATAAAGAGGATCTTGCAGGATCTCATTGAACACATCAGAACACAAAGGTGCAATGCCCCACATCTGGTGCAGAGAGAACGCAATCCTTTTTCTGCGCTCGCTCTCCTCCCGGTTCGTCCGCTGAGTGGGTTGTCCACATGCATCGGGCCTGGATCATTTCTCGTGTGCGCTGCTTTATTCCCACATCCAATGATCCTTATGACGCGGATCAAGTACAAGTCGCAATATAGTGCAGAGGATCCGAATAGATCTCAGTGAAACGTGTGTGTCACAGACTCCAAGCGGTACTTTTCATTGTTTTCACTCCGTGGTCTGTCTCAAACTCTTTTGCTTAAAAGACGCCTCAGTGTTTCATTACGAATAACGTCCTGTACGAGATATTGAAATACATCCACACCGCAGACATGTTGACCTTATCCAGTAACCGTGTGCTGGCTGCACTTCCTGTCGTGCGTCATCACAATTCTGTTCGGTGTGTTGTTTCGCGCTGATGGGTCTTTCCAAAATGCACTTTTGGGCCTTTTTCGGACGAAAATCTTCGGTGGCCGATTTTCGGTGATCCCTAATACAAAGTCTTTGTGTATCCAGTAATATATATCATTTCTCAACCTGGTATCAGCGGCTTATAGTCCGGCTTATATATGTCATTTTTTATTTAAAAAAAAAAAAACGTAGTGTGTGTGGCTTATATTTAGTGCACTCTATAGTCCGGAAAAAAATCTTTAATACCTTTTAAAGCTATTAATGAACAGATGTCAGTCACAAAGAGATATGTATGTTAGGGGAGTTATGTGACAATATAAGTTACTTATACAGAGAACAACCATGGAACCTTGTGCTCACCAGACACATCTGCCAACTAAGCAGGTGAGTATACTGGTGTTTAGTCTCAGCATGTAACCTGCCTCTGTGCTAAAAATTAAGGTGGATGAGAGTGGATTGCAGGCTGCGACGAAAACCATAAATGTACTTAAGGGGGCCAAAAAGTAGAGCCAAGAGGAGCCGCAGAGCTATGCTGATAATAGTTCTTGTGGGTTCATCACAACAACCCTGTCACACTCCACATAGTCACTATAACTTTGTAGTATTCACTTGGTTTGGGAATCTGCCATAACAGTACACTTGTTTTTAGTAGGAGGTTGGAAATTTTCTGAGTTGTCTGGAACATAAGTACACATCATAAACAAAATGATGGCTGACATAAACAAACTAATGCTTTTTGGGTGTAAATACGCAGGTGAAGTGTGTTTGTGGAGTGCAGTCTCCGAAACACAGAGAAAACTGTCTGACATCATCTCGGAAGTCTGGACTTATCTGCATGTTGTCTCGTGTTATTTATGCCAGAAATTTAAAGTAGAATGGCACAAGCAGCAAGCACCACAGCAGAGTGCATGTGAAAATTGACAGTGAGTTTTGGAAAGTAGGAGGAAGCGGAGGGCCCAGAGAAATCAGCTCGGCTGGTCACTAACATCATTTCAAGTGGATCTATTATGCTCATTTTCTATCTACAATCTTAGTCTGAGACTCCACTAGAGGAGGTTTGCATTATTCAGTCTTCAAAAACATCCTCTTTGTCTTTTAGTGGCCCTTAATGCAGCTCCTCGGTTCATCCTCTGTCTAAAAAAACTCTCCTCCTCCTCACTGCCTCACCAGTGAGAGCAGAAGGAGATGGCTGCTCCCCGTGAAACCTCCTAGGGCTCGTCTTCACAGAACTCCAAACACGTGATATTTAACACAAATCGTCCCATTTTATTTATCACATCTCAGCATAAAGAAACATGAAGCCTACATATTTCTCAATTGTTCAATTAAAAAAATAGTAGGGATGCACCGAACATTTTGGGCTGAAACCTAATTAAATGGTGGCCGAATACCGAAACCGAATAAAATGAGGTTGTTAATTTTTCACTATTTTTTTACTATTGCATAATAAGCCTAGAATAAATTGTAGACATGTTTTTTTTCAAAGAAGGAAATGTTTATTTAATATCCTTCAATAGTCCAGTAGAATTTCCAGTTAGTATAATTATTATTTCATTCATATTTTCTTTCTTTTTTTTTTTTTTCATTAGGCTAGGCTTTCCTTCGTGAACTTTTGTTTTTTCAAACAGGTCGGCCACGGATGGAGTTGCGATGCCGTGCGTAGCTGTTCCCTTTTAGCCGCACCGTCTCTTTCTCGTATTCCTCATATATAGGACGATGCTTGGCTTTCAAATGGCAATTAATCCAGAAGTGCTAAACATTTTAGCTGAGGAACCCCCTCGCTAGAAATGTTGGTGTTGCATTCATTGCAAACCGCAATCCTTTTCTCGCTCTCAGAGATTTTAAAGTATTCCAAACTGCCGCACATTTTCATCAGAATCGCAGTCCAGTCATTGTCAGGTCTTGCGATAGACATAACTACATAATAAAAACAAATCTAAATAAGGTTAATGGGAGAAGTGGGTCGTCTGCCAAGGGAGAGGACGATTGTGTTTAAAAAAAAAATTTGGGATCGTACAGATAGAAAGACAAAGACGGTGTTGATTATTTCGCTCTCCTTGTGTGCGTGCGTGTGTGTGTGTGAGAGAGAGAAACACGAGAGAGAACAGAGTTTAGTTACCATTCAGAAAACATTGTATCAAACATTGAACATCGAATCAGCAACCCTGGCCCAGATCACTGCGCACGTTGTTTTCATAATCAATTGGTTCAACGCCACTTTCGGCCTTACTATTGGTCACTTCACCGAAAGCCGAATGTGGCATTTTTTGCAATATTTCGGCCGGGGATACTTTCGGTTGTGGAATATTCGGTGTATCCCTAAAAAATAGTAAGATCTCTGTTTCTCATTGTGTCCTCCACTGCAGGTTTAGCACAACATGAAGTCCCACAGAGCTTTTTTTCTGTTGGGTCCTGTTCCTCCGGCTTAGCTGGCACATTTGATGTGATCAGTACACCATCACTCACTTTGTTGGTTTATAAATGTGCAACAATGCGGGAAAGAAGCCTCCACCCTGTCAGGTTGAGGCGAGGCTGCGTTTATGTTTTTCAATGTATGTTTGTCATAGTGACAGGATAGCTTGGAGGTGCTGTAAGGGTAGGGGGCAAGCGCTGGGTGTGGGTTGTGTGTGTGTGTGTGTGTGGGTGTGTTGTGGTGTGTGTGTGTGTGTGTGTGTGTGTATCGATACTATTTCTGAACTCTCTCCCTCTCAGTTGTATAGAGAATCTATTTTGGTGATGTCACCTTCTCTGTCCATCTCTCTCACACACACACACACACACACACACATACACACACACACACATTCAAACACAATGTGCAATATTAGCAATTGGCTTTGAATAATTGGGATAATTAGGGAACTTAATTAAAGGGGGGGGGGGGCGGAGTTTTCTATCTTAGTTATCGAGACCTTCAAATGGCAATATAAAAAAATCAGGCCTGGGTTTTTATCGAGTTTCACCAAGAACATGAATAAAACATTTGGGTAGATTGTCCGTTCTATTGTCCTTTCCAGGACAGTGTGTACATAGTCTCACGGAATTTCATATATATATACCCACAGCATAACCCAGGAGAGAATCAGCGGTGTGGAGGCAGCTGAAAGCAGGGTCTCATCCTCATCATGCAGAGGACTCACTCAAGAAACAGTTTGTAGTGTCACTTGTGGTTCTTAACAAACCTCGTGAATGTCATAGTGATGTCAAGGATTTTGATCTTTCACTCCAGTTGAATTGTATCCTGGAGTTATCCACTGGACTACAGGAACCTTGTTAAAGGAGTTGATAAAAAGCAATGTTCAGTCCATGAGGAAAACTGGAGCGCGACTACAAACTGACATGTTTTTTCTTCCGACTTGTCCGTGAAACAACTGGTTGATTAATTCGACCAGTCCAGAGCACGGACAAACCAAACTGGATTGCTATATCATGACTGTATTAATTGGGCAATATAGATATTAATCAAATAAAACACTAGCAGTTCGAATCTCATTGTGTAGTCTAGTTAGGAGACATCCTCAAAGATATTGATGAATCTCAAGACTAATAGGTATTGTCCTAAAATTATCAACCACTCTGTGCTGCTAACCCCCTGCTGCACTCAAATTCCAGCATTCTTGATTGTATCATACATATTCCTTTTATTTATTAATATTAGAATTCCCTTTTTTCCTTCCCCCCCAATCCTCTGCTATCTTATGTGCATTGTTCTTATATTCAGAAGATTTGTATCACTTTATGACTGGGGCGCACCACATTCAAGTTGTCAACCACAACGTGCTTCCAAGAATCACAACATACTTTCACTTTTCCTGTGTGTATGAAAATTTCCACCTTAACCCATTGTCACATTTCTACCCACCTTATATGTAAATCAGACAAAAGACCCTAAAGACACATCCCGATAATTTAAAAAATGTTCGCAGACTCTAAGTGCTTTATTTATGGTCTTTCCCGGCCCACCCCCCGGTCAGAGGATGAGCCCATCATCTGTGGCCTATTTTCCACGTCCTGCACACACATCTATATCCATCACAACCGGTTTTTTTGTTTGGCTCATTTACATCCGTTACGCATGTTCTATACCGGGTATTCTTCCCCCGCCTATGGCCAACACAACCTGTTTCTCCAGGCCTGGTGTGCTTTTTTTGAGTGACGCAGCGCCTTTTTCGGACACATGCCCATTGCCTTTAGAATATAGACACTTTCAATTTCCCATCACTTGTTGATGTTGCATACCTATACTTCTCATTTGACGAGTCTCGCATTTGTCACCTCTCACTTGGCTTTTTGTTCCGTTAACATTTAAATTAATCATTGTTATAAATAATTGCCTATACACCGTTTATAGTCGAGGTGATGTAGCGTTTTTGTCACCATTATTTAATTTATAATTTCGCATGCATTTTTTTGGCAATTCACACTAGCTTACACAGACCTTCTATACTGCATTGAAATCCTACATCAATTTGTTGTTTTTGTGGGTTGGTTCATTTAGCCCCATGCTATTTTTTTATTTTCTAAATTCACATGATCCCCCTATAATCCGAGACAAGCCCCCCTTATTGCCACTCATTCACAGACCTCCCATTTTTCTCACCCTCGTCACAAGCTTTACACTCCAAATATGAACAAGGAGGAGGTGGTGTTATTACACTCTACCTATTCTTTTTTTTTCTTGGGTTGCCTTTTTATACTTCCATCTTTATTTCTCGACTTCAACCCCAAATGGTATTAGTTTTTGGTAACAACCACTATTTTTTAGTTCCTGGATTGGCATGTTCCTGCAGTGACCCAAATTTACACCCTCTCCCTGCCTACCAGATCAAACTTTTGTTAGTGCTGCAATCGGCACATTGGCGCCCCCTAACTGCAGGCGCCCTGCCTTGCTTGCTGAGAAGGTGCCATCCACAGTTAATTAAGTGAGGGGAGCGGGCGCCCCGGGAGCGGGGTGTTGACAAGGCAGACGGAGGCGCCGGACAGACCGATAGGGACGCACGCATCCCGGGGCGCACGGCGCATCCAGGGGCGCACGAGAAAATGTTCGCCTCGGGGGGGGGTTCGCCCAGGGCGCAACTGTGGCCAGGACCGGCGCTGCCCATTAGGACTAACTGACAGGGTAAATGTGGTAAAAATGAACATTCTACCACGTCTGCTATATTTGTTTCTATCCTTACCTGTTGATATATCGAAAGACCAGTTTTTTAAATGGGATAAGTGCATTTCGAGATTTGTATGGGGAGGTAAACGGCCCAGAATACGATATGCCACATTGCAATTATCTAAAGACAAAGGGGCATTGGCACTCCCAAACCTAAAAGAATATTTTCGTGCTGCACAACTGCGACAGCTAATCTACTGGTGTGATGAGGGATACGTATCTCGATGGAAAGACATTGAAATGTCTGCCTTAAAATACCCAATTCAAACAAGTATTGGACCCCCAATTATATAAAAGATGAACAGAATTTCAACCCAGTGATATCTCTTACTTTGGATATATGGTATTCTACAGTGAAACAACTAAAAATAGGAAAGGAAATTGGACTATTGAAGTGGATTGAAGTGTAACCATATGGATGCAGACCACACACACATTCTTTGAAAATGCATCAAAATACAACCTTTCTGGGAGAATGTTCATTTGGTTATTTGTGATGTTCTGGGGTATGTGATTCCCAAATCTTGTTCAGTTCTATACCTTGGTCATTTGGAGGGCATGGTACATGCGGGTGATCAATATTTAACCAGGATTCTTTTGGTTGCTGGGAAGAAGACCATCACTAAGAACTGGCTTAAGCCTGACACTCCAAGTCACAAACAGTGGATGTCCATTATAGATGATATACTACAGATGGAACACCTTACATATAAACTGAGATTGAAAGAGGATGTTTTTCTAAAACGGAGTGAAAAATGGTTGTCATACAAGGGAAGACATAATTAACCGGATTGGTTTAACATTAATGTAATTCACACAGACTGTTTCTTTTCTTTTCTTTTCTTTTCTTTTCTTTTTCTTTACATATTTAATGTTGTATTGTTTAAATTGAAAAATAAATAAAGATTGTCAAAAAAAATTGTGTATTTGTTAAATATCTGCAATTCAAGCTACAGTATATCTTATTTAAAAAAATCATGTACACTGCTTCATTCAAAATAAAATGAAATCATGTATGTTCAATTAAAAATAGACTTAATGAAGTGTTGACTGTGTCACTCAATACTTTCAGATGCACAAAGGGAGAGGACTGACCCTGGTGATGACCATGCTGAATCAGATGACAGCTGCAGCAGCTCCAGCAGTTGCAGCAAGTGGTGCTAAAAACTTATCACAGCACACTGCACTCATATGTTTACTGTACAAAGCTGAGCACTACTGATGTTAAGATATTTTTGTTACTGTTCTAAATTTCATTGTGATGATTGTGCTTAGTCTTATTTAAAACTGATAGCTACACAGTGTTCTACACAGAACAGTGAGTATTTTATTCTATGTTTTATATTTATATATATATTTATATTTGGTTATTATGGGATATTGTTGTTACATTGTAAGAATTTAAGTGGT
>NC_040011.1:1834428-1860178 GCF_000972845.2 Larimichthys crocea | reverse complement strand
ACAGTGGATGTCCATTATAGATAATATAGTGAGTGAAAAATGGTTGTCATACAAGGGAAGACATAATTAACCGGATTGGTTTAACATTAATGTAATTCACACAGGCTGTTTCTTTTCTTTTCCTTTCTTTTTCTTTACATATTTAATGTTGTATTGTTTAAATTGAAAAATAAATAAAGATTGTCAAAAAAAGAGTAAAAAAAAAAATAATAAGAAGAAGAAAAGAGCTGCCATTGTTTTTGCCTCCTGAATTAATTTAGAGATGATGAGCATGGGATATTTGGGATATTATGGAAGCTGCATATACAGACACTTCAAAAACATCACAGCCATTCTCTTTACGGGATTAAAACTAAATATCTAAATGTAAAAATCTCAGTATTAAAGCTTTGGTTATTAATGTGTTTGTTTCTAGTTTCATATGCCATGCTGATTCTCATTTATTCTTATTCAGAGTAAGTGAAATGAGGCCGAACCAACAAAGCCAGAAATCAACCCAACCCATATTGACTATACATCAAACCGAGTCACACACAGAGTAGCACATTTAGTTTATGGAACATGAAATACATATTCCTCAACTGAGGTCTTTACTACCCGTGTCATCATGAATGAGGTTTCAAACACAGTGTGTATGATGGATCATTACAGTCTTTTTTTGTTTGCTCTCATATTCTGCTCTATTCTCGTCGATCCCATTATAAGCCCTACTCAGTATATTCCTATCACTGCATGTTTGCGCGTGTGTGTGTGTGTGTGTGTGTGAGTGTTTATGTCCTGTAATCGCAGTGTTGTGTGAAACATTAGATGGCCAAACTGCAAAATGGAAAATTCCAGTGATTCCCCTGCTGCCAGTCTGTCCGTCAGCTGAGATGCTTCACTGGATCAAGGTGCTGTATACATTAGACTGAGGCTCACAGCACCGCTGACTCTTCCAACTTTCTAACACGTGTTACAAACATATTGTAACAGAAATAATTATAGCACACATGGTGGGCAGTATGAATGTGAATCTTCTGGTATTTGGTATATTCAGATATTGATGTTATGTGTTGTGGAGAAATTGCTGAAGTCAAAGGTCAATGGTGAGGCCAGGAGAAGAAAGTGTTCAGGAGCCTCTGATGTCTTATGCTGTATTATTTTTTGACACTTGGCCAAGGAGAATAAGAGACACTCTCAAAGTTCATCAGAAGTGCCTGAGTCAATCTCACATTCTGCCCAACTCATCCTGGTGGATCGACTTTAAACCCCAAGATAACATCACAAATACTACACGCCCAGAATTAGTCAAAGAGAATGTTTTTACCCATGCAGAGGGCCCACACATTTGGGCCCACACATTTGTGGAAATGAAATGGAGAAACAGTAAAGTGTAGATGTTGGGTTTTTTTTGCTAATAGGTCAACCATAACTAATCAAGGTATGTCACCATGTGTTCTGTGATAGGTAGGTAGTCACATTTATGTTGTCTGTCTCTGTTATCGTCATATCATATGTAATAGTACATGATCTGGATCTGGTATGTATTTGTTAGGATTTTAATCATAAGTAATGTAATCATATTACCCATTCGTCCAGCTCTGGTTCTGGCACACACCACACCAGCTCCACTTCCTGTGAGCATTCCCTCACGGCTTGAGCCTGAAAACTTCCTCTTCCCGTTGGTACATTAGCTAACAGCAGCTACAGTTGGCAGCAGTTCATCTGTTCATCAGAAAACTTTGTAGCATCAACATGATTTAACATTGGTTCATTTATGATAAAAAGATGCACAATTTTGCTTTAAGGTTATTTTGTTCTGTCATGCATTTTTGCCCCAAAAAAATGTGAGTGTAATTTTCTCTTTCCTGAGCTAATTGTTTCTGCATGCTGGTCCATCTTGTTTTGTGTGTGATATTATCTCTGTCTTTAAGGTAGCAAGTTACTAGCTGCATAGACCATGAGCTGGCGTCAGGCTGAATGTTCTTGCTTTTGTCTTCTCTCCGTCTGAACACTCCGAAATCATTTGATCACCTGAGCTTTTTAACTTTCCCATTCTGTGGCTCAAGTTGTGTCTTGTTGCTTCTTTAACCTTCATCTTCATCATGTTATTTGAATGTTGTTTCTATATATAGATAGGATTTAACCACATGCACTTCTTCAGTGAATCTCTAATGAAATCCACACATTAAACTGACTAATGTTCAGTATACTATTAACTGATCATTACTGTATACAGCAGTACAGTGTCTTCTAGTGTCTCTGTCCAGTGTTTTATCCTCAGAGACACATGACTTGCACCCACCCCCATTGAAACCAATCCTCCTGTGAACTTCATACACAAATTCCTTAGTCTAATTTGAGAAGTGACACACTTTCTCCTACCCAGTTCCAGGCCCCTTCACTGACTCCCTCTGCCCTCCTCTCTTATTGCCTTACCCACTTGAACTCCTCTTCCTACCTCCTCTCTGTCTGTTTTGCCTTCATCTATTCCTACCCACTCCTCTTTCCTCCTGGATCATCTTCACAAGTTCTTACAAGTTCTCACAAGTTACATGGCTTGTACATTGATGTATTTTGCATACTCTGTGACATTAGAGGATCTGTCTGTCAGTGATAGAGAAGCTATCAATATCATGTCTGTGTCCAAAATGTAGGGCCCTTCATTTACACAATGATACAATAAAGTACCGTATTTTCAGGACTATAAGCCACAACTTTTTACCCACGATTTGAACCATGGGGCTTATACAAAGATGCGGCTTTTCTGTTGATTCTTCTTTAGCCGCCAGGGGGCGCTCTAACAGGAAGTGCAAAAACAAGACAGACAGGGGAAGTCAGTGCAAAGAACACGCTAGTTTTTATTTAGCACATGCAACACAACACGCACGATGAATTATTAACAGCAAATTATTTTCACACCCTCTTCCCCACATCATGGAAAGCACACGAAGAAGTTTGTATGATGCAGCTTTTAAGTTGAAGGCCATCGATCTGGCTATCCAGGAAGGAAATAGAGCTGCTGCACGTAAGCTTAGTGAATCCATGGTGAGCACTTTTACTGCCGTGTTACAGGCACTCTTCGGAAACAATCAGGTCAGGTATATAAATAAACATTTACGATACGAAGTAGGGATGCACCGAAATGAAAATTTT
Organism: Larimichthys crocea; assembly: GCF_000972845.2. NCBI lineage: Eukaryota > Metazoa > Chordata > Actinopteri > Sciaenidae > Larimichthys > Larimichthys crocea. Next base: position 1,857,043 of record NC_040011.1, on the reverse strand, counting down.
CAACCGAAACCGAATAAAAATTAAATGGTTGGCCGAATACGGAAACCGAAACCGAATATGAAATGCGGTTGTTAAATTTTTCACTATTTTTTTTACTATTGCATAAATAGTAGGGATGCACCGAAATGAAAATTCTTGGCCGAAACCGAAAACCAAAAATGAGGAAACCAAGGCCAAAAACCGAAACAGTTATTAGAACCATTGCATTCATAGCTATGACTGTGTACTAACCTCACAAAAGTCAAGGCATTGCAATTCAAATAAATCAATTAGTATGTAGTATGAAAGTATGAAAATATTTATTTAGCACTGACATTACAACAGTGCACAATATAAATTAAAATTCAAAACAAAGTGTTTAACTTGACCTATAACTGACTGGTCTGCTGAAAGATTCTAAAATTAATTAAAGCTGCAAGCAGCGATGGTCGGGCCCTCGCAGATATGCGCACGTTGAAATGTGTGCACGTCGAAATGTGCATAACATAACCTTGATAACCGCAAGAAGTTTCAGACAGCTCTGAGAAGGTGCTTCCTGCCGATGCCTTCTTTGAATATTTTTTATTGATTGCCACGCCCACAGCGATTCCTTAAAATTCATAATTTTGATAACTTTTACTCAGGAAGTCTATTTGAACAGACCTACCAAGTTTGAAGTGAATTGGACACAATCCCTAGGAGGAGTTCGTTCAAACATGACCCCTTGTCAACCAGCCCAGAACAGCAAAAATGACGATTTTCATAGAGCGCCACGCCCACAGCAATTCCCCAAAATTCATCGTTTTGATAACTTTTACTCAGGAAGTCTATGTGAACAGACCTACCAAGTTGAAGTGAATTGGACACAATCCCTAGGAGGAGTTTCGTTCAACCATGAACCCCTTGTCAACAATTTTTTTGTTAGGTCCTGGCATGTTCTACAATTCGGCTGAGTTTCGTGACTCTGTGGCCAAAGCTGTGGCGGGGCTGTTTGAAAGAAAAATTCAAGGGGGCGCTATAGACCGCTTTTGCCCCGCCCCCTCATTAATTATGCAGCCGAATTGTGCATAATACTGCTGTTAACAATCATAACAAGTTTCAGACAGCTCTGACAAAGTATATGATAGCCGCACCCGAAAATCAGCTAAAAAGTCAATGGAGTCTTGTTTTTTTGTGAAAAAATTGGCAGCGTCCACTTTGACGCGCCGTCACGGCCACGCCCTTTTATGAAAAGTTGAAATTATTTCTCAGATGTCAAGTCCAAGGCCTTGACAACATCCACACCTAGTTTGAGGTGGATATGATCAATATTGTCCGAGCTGCACCATCTCGTAAAAGTGGTCTTTTTTGTCGTCACTAGGAGGCGCATGAAAATCACTGAATATTTTTGTGGAAATGTATTTAGGCCAGACGCCATTAATATTCAAAGTTTGGTGAAGATTGAGAATTTTCACAAAGTTATAGCACTTGAAATTTTATGGCAAAATGGAGAATTTCGTGGCCCCCCGCCCTCTGACATAGTACATCAAAAGTATGATTTTTGATAACTTTTCATCATCGCAAAGCCCTCATGAACCCATGTGCCAAGTTTCAAAAGGATCGGACGAAAGCCCTAGGAGGAGTTCATTCAAATCGACCCCTGGAAATGAGCCAAAAAATCACAAACGGAATTTGACAAAATTGCCGACTACCCGTTACCGAAACCGGTGCACCAAGAGACTTTTTGGTGGTCTCGGTAGGTTCATACACCTCCAATCCCAATGTGCGTGGAGAAACCGTATCCGGGGGCCCTCCGACACCGAAACCACTAGGTGGCGCTGTGGAGCATATGCGTACGCCATGTGTGAGACCCCCAAAATACGTAATTTACACCTGACATTGGGGGGGTAGGCAAATTTTCGTGAGTTTTGGGGGGATATGGCCTGTCAAAAATGGCGATTTACTTAAGTCTGAAGGAAAAAAAATAATAAATTAAAAAAAATAAAAAAAATAATAATAAACATTCGAAATACAATAGGGCCTCGCACCGCGTGCTCGGGCCCTAATAAGAAAAAAAATAATAAACATTCGAAATACAATAGGGCTTCGCACGGTTTCCGTGCTCGGGCCCTAAAAATAATAAACATTCGAAATACAATAGTGCTTCGCACGGTTTCCGTGCTCGGGCCCTAAATATGTTCTCTCATAAAGAGGATCTTGCAGGATCTCATTGAACACATCAGACAGCAAAGGTGCATGCCCCACATCTGGTGCAGAGAGACGCATCCTTTTTTCTGCGCTCCGCTCTCCTCCGGTTCGTCTCTGAGTGGGTTGTCCACATGCATCGCGGCCTGGATCATTTCTCGTGTGCGCTGCTTTATTCCCACATCCAATGATCCTTATGACGCGGATCAAGTACAGTCGCAATATAGTGCAGAGGATCCGAATAGATCTCAGTGAAACGTGTGTTCACAGACTCCAAGCGTGTACTTTTCATTGTTTTCACTCCGTGGTCTGTCTCAACCTCTTTGCTTAAAAGACGCCTCAGTGTTCATTAACGAAATAACGTCTGCTACGAGATATTGAAATACATCCACACCGCAGACATGTTGACTCTTATCCAGATAACCGTGTGCTGGCTGCACTTCCTGCTTGCGTCATCACAATTCTGTTTCGGCTGTGTTGTTTCGGCGATGTGGGTCTTTCCAAAAATGCACTTTTGGGCCATTTTCGGACGAAAATCTTCGGTGGCCGAATTTTCGGTGCATCCCTAATACAAAGTCTTTGTGTATCCAGTAAATATATCATTTCTCAACCTGGATATCAGCGGCTTATAGTCCGGCTTATATATGTCATTTTTTATTTAAAAAAAAAAAAAACGTAGTGTGTGTGGCTTATATTTAGGTGCACTCTATAGTCCGGAAAATAAATACTTTAATACCTTTAAAGCTAATTAATGAACAGATGTGCAGTCACAAAGAGATACTGTATGTTAGGGGGAGTTATGTGACAATAAAGTTACTTATACAGAGAACAACCAATGGAACCTGTGCTCACCAGACACATCTGCCAACTAATGCAGGTGAGTATACTGGTGTTTAGTCTCAGCATGTAACCTGCCTTCTGTTGCTAAAAATAAGGTGGATGAGAGTGGATTGCAGGCTGCGAAAACCATAAATGTACTTAAGGGGCCAAAAAGTAGAGCCAAGAGGAGCCGCAGAGCTATGCTGATAATAGTTCTCTGTGGGTTCATCACAACAACCCTGTCACACTCCACATAGTCACTTAGAACTTTGTAGTATTCACTTGGTTTGGGAATCTGCCATACAGTACACTTGTTTTAGTAGGAGGTTGGAAATTTTCTGAGTTGTCTGGAACATAAGTACACATCATAAACAAAATGATGGCTGACCATAACAAACTAATGCTTCTTTGGTGTAAATACGCAGGTGAAGTGTGTTTGTGGAGTGCAGTCTCCGAAACACAGAGAAAACTGTCTGACATCATCTCTGGAAGTCTGGACTTATCTGCATGTTGTCATATTGTTATTTATGCCAGACAATTCAAAGTAGAATTGGCACAAGCAGCAAGCACCACAGCAGAGTGCATGTGAAAATTGACAGTGATTTTTGGAAAGTAGGAGGACGGAGAAAGGCCCAGAGAAAATCAGCTCGGCTGAGTCACTAACATCATTTCAAGTGGATCTATTATGCTCATTTTCTTCTCTACAATCTTAGTCTGAGACTCCACTAGAGGAGGTTTGCATTATTCAGTCTTCAAAAACATCCTCATTTGTCTTTTAGTGGCCCTTCATGCAGCTCCTCGGTTCATCCTCTGTCTAAAGAAAACCTCTCCTTCCTCACTGCCTCACCAGTGAGAAGCAGAAGGAGATGGCTGCCCCGTGAAACCTCCTAGGGCTCGTCTTCACAGAACTCCCAAACACGTGATATTTAACCACAAATATGTCCCATTTTTATTTATCACATCTCAGCATAAGAAACATGAAGCCTACATATTTCTATTGTTCAATAAAAAAATAGTAGGGATGCACCGAACATTTTGGGCTGAAACCTAATTAAATGGTTGGCCGAATACCGAAACCGAATATAAAATGAGGTTGTTAAATTTTTCACTATTTTTTTACTATTGCATAAATAGCCTAGAATAAATTTGTAGACATGTTTTTTTCAAAGAAAGTAAATGTTTATTTAATATCCTTCAAATATTCCAGTAGAATTTCCAGTTAGTATAATTATTATTTCATTCATATTTTCTTTCTTTTTTTTTTTTTTTCATTAGGCTAGGCTTTCCTTCGTGAACTTTTTGTTTTTTCAAACAGGTCGGCCACGGATGGAGTTGCGATGCCGTGCGTAGCTTTCCCTTTTAGCCGCAGCCGTCTCTTTCTCGTATTCCTCATATATAGGACGATGCTTGGCTTTCAAATGGCAAATTAATCCAGAAGTGCTAAACATTTTAGCTGAGGAACCCCCTCTAGAAATGTTGGTGTTGCATTCATTGCAAACCGCAATCCTTTTCTCGCTCTCAGAGATTTTAAAGTACTTCCAAACTGCCGACATTTTCAACAGAATCCGCCAGGTCCAGTATTGTCAGGTCTTGCGATAGACATAACTGACATAATAAAAACAAATCTAAATAAGGTTAATGGGAAGTGGGTCGTCTGCCAATGGGAGAGGACGATTGTGTTTAAAAAAAAATTTGGGATCGTACAGATAGAAAGACAAAGACGGTGTTGATTATTTCGCTCTTTGTGTGCGTGCGTGTGTGTGTGTGAGAGAGAGAGAAACAGAGAGAGAAACAGAGTTACCATTCAGAAACATTGTATCAAACATTGAACATCGGAATCAGCAACCCTGGCCAGATCACTGCGCACGTTGTTTCATTGAATCAATTGTGTCACGCCACTATTCGGCCTTACTATTGGTCACTTCACCGAAAGCCGAATGTGGCATTTTTTGCAATATTCGGCCGGATACTTTCGGTTGCTGAATATTCGGTGTATCCCTAAAAAATAGTAAGATTCTCTGTTTCTCATGTGTCTCCACATGCAGGTTTAGCCACAACATGAAGTCCCACAGAGCTTTTTTCTGTTGGGTCCTGTCTCCGGCTTAGCTGCACATTTGATGTGATCAGTACACCATCACTCACTTTGTGTTGGTTTATAAATGTGCAACAATGCGGGACAGACGCCTCCCACCTGTCAGGTTGAGGCGAGGCTGCTGTTTATGTTTTTCAATGTATGGTTGTCATAGTGACAGGATTAGCTTGGAGGTGCTGTAAGGGATAGGGGGCAGCTGCATGTGGTGTGTGTGTGTGTGTGTGTGTGTGTGTGTGTGTGTGTGTGTATCGATACTATTTCTGAACTCTCTCCCTCTCAGTTGTATAGAGAATCTATTTTGGTGATGTCACCTTTCTCTGTCCATCTCTCTCACACACACACACACACACACACACACACATACACACACACACACATTCAAACAACAGTGTGAGAATATTATCAATGGACTTTGAATATTGGGATATTAGGACTTTATTAAAGCTTATCTTAGTTTACTCAGAGACCTTCAAATGGTCATATAAAAAAATCAGGCCTGGTGTCTTTATCGTATGTTCAACAAGAACACTGAATAAAACATTGGAGTAGATGTCGTTCTTTATTGTCCTTTCCAGGACAGTGTGTACATAGTCTCACAGGAATACATAAATATATTATACACCACAGCATAACCACAGGAGAGACATCAGAGGTGTGGAGCAGCTGAAGCAGGTCATCATCATCATCATCATGAGTACTCAGCTCAGAAACAGTTGTATGTAGTCACTGTGGTTCTTAACAACCCTCGTGATGTCATAGTGATGTCAGGATTTTGTATCTTTCACTCCAGTTGAATTGTATCCTGGAGTATTCCACTGGGGAATACAGGAACCTTAGTTAGAAGGAGTTGAAACAGCAGATGTCAGTCCATGAGGAAACTGGAGCCAGCACTACACTGACATGTTTTTCTCCTGACTTGTCCTGAAACAACTGGTTGATTAATCGACCAGTCAGCAGGCAAACAAATGATTGCTAATCATGATTTATTAATTGGCAATTAAGCTATTAATCAAATAAAACCACTAGCAGTTCTGAATCTCATTAGTCTTAGTTAGAAGACATCCTCAAAAGAATACTGACCCAAAGACTAAAGGATAAAATATAATACTCTGTGTTTACTGCTGCATCAATCCAGCATTCTGTATCATAATATTTTAATACATTATAAATTCAATCATTATGTATTATGCTGCAGCTTAATCAAGAAGATGTATTTATAGAACACATTAAGTCAACCAAGTGCAAGAACCAAAAATTCAACCTGTTGTGTATGAAAACCTTAACCATGTCACATTCTACCCACATCTATAAAGAAAAAGAAAAGAAATCCAGATAAAAAAAAGTTCTATATAACTTTCATATAGTGTCTCTGAGGAGATGCATATGTGGCATATTCCACGTGCCACATAAATCCATCAAACGGTGTGGCATTTACTCCTTTACGCCTTTTTATAGTGCCCCGTATGACCACACACCTGTCTCAGCCTTTGTTGCTGAGGACTGCAGGCTTTAGACACATGCATGCTTTAAGAAAAGAACTTTCCCTCCTTCACACTGGAAACTTTCATAGAGATCTCAGCAGCTCCACTTGGGTTAACATAAAATTAACATAAAATAATTCCAACACGTTTCCCGCGATGTGATTGTAGCGTGACATAAACATTTGTCTGCAGAACATAGTTTACAGACTTTAATGCATGCCATCACAATGGTGTGTGGGTGGCATAGCATGCCATACTTTAAACACATGAAATAATCTAGAAAGCATATCCACATCACAGACCTCCATTCTCCTCGTCACAAGCTTTCAAAATATAAACAGGAGATTGTTATAATATCGGGTTAACATTATCTCCTTCACACATGGCAGTGTACCAACACAAGTTCTGGATTGAGTGCAGTGAAAAACACCCTCTCTGCTACAGAGAAACTTGTTCTGATCTACGTCTATTGTTTGTTTGTTTTGTCTGATCAGAGTAAGATGGAAGCTTTCTAAAGTGCTGCAGTGTGCATTGAATTTCAACAAATACAATTACAAATACTTAAAGGTTCACCATGGGAAGCTAGTCATCAAGTTATTCATTCCAAAATGCAGACATGCAACTCATGATTTTCCAAATAGAGCCGGTCAAGAACCTACTCTGCTTTTGATAACTGTAGCTGCTATTAGCTAATGTCAGCAGAGGAGTCTTAAATCACCAGGAAGAAGACGTTTTCAGCCCGGAATGAACAGAAACAGTAAAGTGTATGTGTGTGACTCTACTGTAGCACTAACATGTTCATCTGTGAGTCAGACTGCTGTTGTCTTGGTTTTGTGTTAAATAATGCTTTCTGGGAAGCCACAGCCTGCCTACACATCTCCGTTCACTGCACTGTCCGCTGATGACCTGCACCAGGGTGCACACATCCTAAGGATACTTTCCATTCAAGACAGCTTCAGTCATTTTACAATATTGATAGTTTACACTCTAATCTAATTTATCAGAGCAGTAACTTGCAATGTTGGGACACAAAACAAACAAACAGCCCATTCAGGCACAATCATGTTGTGCTGTGTGAGCACTGCAGGCTCAACACCTCCACTAACTTAAGTCGAGACTGTTCCGATCTGATGTATGAGAAACGCGGTCATAAAGACGAGAAATTTACTGCAGATTTATATGGACTTTTGTCAGTCTTCTTGAACATTATTTTCTGTTCACTTGTACATAAAAAAAATACATTATGTGCATGTAAAAATAATCTATATTTGTCTGAACAAATCTTTCAATCTACTGTACCTTTATGACACTTCCAACCTTTCTGCTTCCTCCATCCTCTCATCTCTCTCCTCATCTGATTTCTTCCTCCGTCCCTCAGTCTGTTCTCTATCACTCTCCTTTACAGTAATTGCATTACTCTCTCTCTGTGTCTGTAGAGCTGAGAGGGAGCAGAGCAGACTCTGCCCTCCGTGATTGGAAAAGGGAATCACGACCACAGCTCCAGCCGCACAGACCGTCTTTGCCACCATCATGCAGACCTCCGTCCTTCTCCTCCTTTCCCCAATTCTCCTCCTGTCTCTCCTCATCCCCACCTGCTCCTCCCAGAGCGATGCGGACCTCATTGTTCAGACACGTACCGGTCGAGTCCGTGGCCACCGCCTGCCGGTGCCTGATCGCAGCTACGTCAGTGCTTTCTTGGGCATTCCCTTCGCTGAGCCACCAGTAGGGAAGCGGCGTTTCCGTCCTGCTGAGCCCAAGCGTCCGTGGACAGGGGTGTACGATGCCAATGCCTACCCCAATGCCTGCTACCAGTTTGTAGACACATCATTCCCTGGCTTCACGGGCAGTGAGATGTGGAACCCCAACAGAGAGATGAGTGAAGACTGCCTGTACCTCAATGTGTGGGTCCCCTCCTCAGCCAGACCACACAATCTCACCGTCATGGTGTGGATCTACGGTGGAGGTACTCGGTCACTACTTATTCCATATGAGTCAAAATATAAATAGGTTAGACATGACTCATTGTTTCAGTAAGGACTTTGGGTCAGAAGAACAACAGAAACAAAGCCCGTTAACAGAGCATTAGCAGTAACCAGCTAATAATGACAATGGGTAGAAGAAATGCACAGAATAAGCGTGCTGTGGAAATGTTCATTAATGTTGTTTGAATGTTTAACCGTCCAGCCACTGTCTACAGCATTTAGCAGTGAACAGCACATAAAAAAAATGAATAAAAAGAACTGTTGCAAGCAAAAGGTTTTATTTTATGCAGACAGATGATGATGCAACCTGCATGACTTTGCTCCCTAATGGAAAGATTTGATTGAGAGAGATAATGCAACCCAGACCCAGGAACATGAATAGCTTGAACTTGAATTATAACCACCATGTTATGTTACAGTAGATTAATCTGATTCTGTGATATTAAACATTTCCAGGCTTCTACAGTGGTTCTTCTTCTCTGGATGTGTATGACGGCCGTTACCTAGCTCACAGTGAGACAGTCATTGTGGTTTCCATGAACTACCGGATTGGTGCCTTTGGCTTCCTCGCCCTGCATGGCTCCTCAGAAGCTCCTGGAAATGTGGGTCTGCTGGACCAGAGGATGGCACTGCAGTGGGTACAAGACAACATCCATTTCTTTGGTGGAAACCCCAAACAGGTTAGTTTGTCTATCCTATTGTTTGTAACAGAAGAAGAATCAACTGTATGCTCATTTGAATCCTGATCTCTGTTTGCTCTGTTCTTATCCAGGTGACTATCTTTGGTGAGAGCGCTGGTGGTGCTTCAGTAGGATTCCACCTCTTGTCTCCATACAGCAGGCCTACCTTCACCAGGGCTATTTTTCAAAGCGGGGTCCCCAACTGTCCCTGGGCCTCGGTCAACCCTGCTGAGGCCCGCAAACGTGCCACACTGCTGGGCAAACTGGTCGGCTGCAACGGAGGCAATGACACCGAGCTGGTGGACTGTCTGCGCGGTAAATCTCCACAGGAACTCATCGACCAAGAGTGGCAGGTAATGCTGTTCACAGTTATTTCACCAACAATTTGCTGAAAATGTTTCACTTTTTCTTAAACCCCATTACAAAATCTATAGTCACTGTTTTTTAGTTTTTTTACCCATGTATCCCAGAAGGCCTTTTACCATTAGCATCACATCAGAGCAATAATATATAAAATGCAATGTGATGTAATAATAATAATTTAAAAATCAACTATTATTGGAAATAATCCCAAATTTAAAAAATGGGTCCTTCTGTTTTAGAATATGAAACTTTATATTTTCAGTAGGAACCAATGGGCTTGACACATACATCGTTGGTTTGGCGTGATCTGTTTTTGACTAATCCAGTTGGTTAGACACGACAAACCATATGAACATCAAATTAGTTCTGATTATTTATTTACAACCTTGTCCACAAAATTCCAAGACATTCCGAGACATATTAAAGGGATAGGCGCCTCAGTGTGACAATTAACATGTTTTATTGTCTCATTTTATTTATTGTCATATCACCTGCCAAACATCTGAACTTGTCATCCTGTTGTGAGCAGGTCCTGCCATGGTCAGCCCTCTTCCGGTTTTCATTTGTCCCTGTTGTGGATGGTGACATTCTGCCCGACACTCCAGAGGCCATGCTCAATTCAGGAAACTTTAAAGACACTCAGATTCTACTTGGAGTCAATAGGGATGAAGGCTCCTACTTCTTGACGTACGGAGCACCAGGCTTCAGCAAGGACAATGAGAGCCTCATCTCCAGGGAGGACTTCTTGGAAGGTTAAGTTCAGCTCAACTCAGCTGGAAAGAACAGATAGAGACACAAAGAATAACGCAAATCTATCTAACTGCAAGAACTGATAGTTCTACATAAGAGAGAGAATTGAGAAAAAACATGATTCTATGTTATAACTCTAAAATACTTTATATTTCAGGTGTCAAGCTGAGCGTACCACATGCTAACGATATTGGCTTGGAGGCAGTGGTGCTGCAGTATACTGACTGGATGGATGAGAATAATGGGCTGAAGAACCGTGACGCGATGGATGACATTGTGGGTGACCATAACGTCATCTGCCCACTGGCTCACTTTGCTCGCTCCTTCGCCCAGCACAATGCTCTCAAAGCCAACATGGGAGGAGGCAGCTCTGGGATGAACAGTGGAGGGAATTCACAAGGTAAGAGATGCATGTGTGCGTATGCTCCATTACACACAATGGTTATAATAATTTACCATAATATTAAAATATTTGTAAGTTTAAAATAACCTCCACAGCCCAACTACAGTTTGACTGGAAAAATCAAGTAGAGAAAAGAAAAAAAGCATACCAGTGTCTCACCCTATGAGGGTCTTACGTTGGCTAGTTACTAGGTAAAAAAACATGTTAGAGAGCTCTGTAATTGGTGGTTCCTGTATGGCCTTATTTAAACAACTAAACATAGCTACACTGCAGAGTGATATTAAAACTAACCAATCACATCTGACCTCTCAGAGGCAGGGTTCATTTATCAATAAATACTGGATTATAAGATTCAAGTCATAGGCACAGTTTTTTGCATGTATGTGTCTTTGCTTGTAGAAGTCCCAGGATGCATTTCAGACATCAGATTGTGACTGTGATGTGGGTAGCTTTGCATGTGATCACCAAAGGAAAGATCACAGATCATCACTGATTACTGATCACTGAACTACGCTGAATAATAATAGCGTAATAACAAAAACGCTGTAATGCCGGTTATATTTTCTTCATCCTAAGAGCTGTTCAGTATTATATTACATTTGAAAGTCCTACATATTTATTCAAATAATGAGCTTTTATCATTATTTTCTGTCATTATTTCCCTACCAAAAACCGTATTCCTAAAAAACATCTCCTCACTAAAAAGTCCAGAAGATATGGACACTACTACACTATACATCAGGGGTCGGCAAATAAGTTTGGACGCGGGCCAATTTTTTTTCTGATCATGCTCGCACTTCCCGCATGTCGTCATGACACACTTGTTGCCGCCAGTGCACCCATGGCTTCGATCTCGTGTGGGCTCGGTTGTGGTGGCGGGGGGTGTTTTCTTTTCTCTTTTTTTTCCTTCCTTTGTGTGTCTTCTCGGCTGGACGGGCGGTTGCCGCTCTTATTGGGCTGCCCCCGTCTGATATTTGTTTTCTCCTGAGTGAGATTGCAGTATTTTTTTCCCCCGCACGTGTTGTTCTGCCGTCCCTGCCCCTATTAACTTAATTCGCGTGTAAGCTCCGTACCGTTACTGCACAAAATGCGTGTAATAAGGTGTATAAAAGTGTGTGGTTAGGGTTTTACGGCCTTAAAACATGTATGATAATTGCGTCTGTCATGAAACAGGAACCTGCCCTAGCAACGTGCCGTAACTAATGTATACAGCAGCGCAGATCTGCCGCTGATGTGCATTCACATTCATATTTGTATTTGAGCCGACCTTGTTTGGTTTTGTTTTTTTTATTTAATGAAAAATATTTGTTCACGTTGTCCGTTACAAGAGGGACACAGGCACTTTTACTTTCCACAGGTTACAGCGCACGCACGTGCCAATTAGTGTTCCACCTGTGCGTCAAGTAAAGAGGGCTGCAAGGATGTTCTGGCTGCTGTCACGTTACTTATCAGCTACTTTTCAATAAATGTTGTGAAATCTGTGAAATTGTTGTTTTTGACAGGAAACATGAGGTTTAAAAGTATATTTAAATATATATATATATATATATATATAATATATATATATATATATATATATATTTTTTTTTTTTTTTTTTTTTTTTTTTTTTAATAAATCAACGTCATCTAGCGGGCCAGATATAATTTGATGGCGGGCCAGTTTTGGCCCGCGGGCCGCTAATTGCCGACCCCTGCTATACATACTTCATTCAAAGTCTATTTTTAGTGTACAACTTCTTAAGTGTAAGTTGCATATTTATCCACGACTGTTTTGAAAACCAGTCCTGATCAAATATGAGTAAACTTTTATATTTTAAGCATACAAATGTGATATTAAATCAAAAATCTATACATTATTAAAATCAGATTGGGGTCAGTGGCAGATATTCAATATCAATTACTTGGTTGACTTGGCCAAAGAAAAGCAAAATAACTTTTGTCATTACTTCATCATTACTCTCCTCTACTTTTCCCTAGACTGTATATCATCCTTTTGTCATATTAAATGGTAAATGGACTGTACATATATAACACCTTTCTAGTCTTCCGACCACTCAAAGTTCTTTTACAGTACATATCTCATTCAACCATTCACACACATTCATACACTGATGGAATTGGCTGCCATGCAAGGTGCCAACTGCTCATCAGTTTGAGGATTCACAAGGCCCAAGGACACTTCGGCATGCAGACTGGAGGAGCCAGGGATCGAGCCGCCAATCTTCTGATTAGTGGACGACTTGCTCTACCTCCTGAGCCACAGCCACCCATAATATTATTATTATTATTATTATGATTATTATTGTATTTATTATATTATTATTATTATTATTATTATTAAACACTCAGCAAATTATGAAATTTGACTTTAAAACTTGCTCAGATATGTTTATCAGTCCTCATGAAATGAACCTGTAGTCAGCAATTCACCAAACAAAACACTTTACCAGCATCTGCAGAGACCATTGCTATAGACACAAATAACCCCTCGTCCTTTTCTCCTGGTGTTCCTCAGGAGGTATCTTCCTCTACTTCTTCGACCACCGAGCATCCAACATGGCCTGGCCTGAGTGGATGGGTGTGATGCACGGCTACGAGATTGAGTTTGTCTTCGGCCTGCCACTGGAGAAGAAGCTCAACTACACCCTGGAGGAGGAAAAACTGAGCCGACGCATGATGAGATATTGGGCCAACTTTGCACGAACGGGGTGAGGCATTAGACTGGAAAGAATTCATTTAGTATGTACTTATTTACTTTAATGAGCAGCACAGAATAGAGTACACCAAAGAGGACAGACCATCTTAATTTTGCTGCTTACCTACAGAACAGCAGAGGTGGTCAGTTACAGAAGATGCACAGCTGCTCTTACCATTTGCTATGCAAATACAAGCAAGATGCAGCATTCACTTTTTATGAATACCCCACGTATTTTTGTATAGCATCTATATTTTTAGCATTGCATTTGTATTTATATTGTGGTTTTTATCTTGTCTATATCAACACTACACTATGCTATTACCTATATTAGGACTAGCACCTCGTTGAAGCCCCCTGTAATTTCATTGTGCTTACATTATGTCTGTTGTACAATGACAATAAAAGCTTTCTATTCTATTGATTCTATCTGCAGTCCAAGTCAAATCATCCAGTTGGCTAGGGAATCCTAACCAACCAATGCTATGACTTTCCCAGCTGTGATAGGAATTGGCATCCATTGGCATTTAAATTAGGAACAGCCATCCATGGTCCCTAGAGGATGAAGCCCACTGACTGGTGATTGTCTGACTTCACCTCTAGTGCCACCATGAGGTTGACATTATAGGTTCAAGTTTTCACATTTCCTCCACATGTACTTGATGACTTGGCTCAGATGATGTATCCCAATACACTGGTGACCATCTGACAACATTTTTACTTTGGTTGACTGCAAAACTAGTGATACTCCCATCAGCCTCAACTGGACTTTAAGTTTTATGGTAATTATCAAACAAAGATAATAAATATATATGCCTGCTAAATATCAGCAGTTTGGACATGTCAGTATGCTCACATTAGCATTTAGCACAAAACACCACTGTGCCTAACTGCAGTCTGACAAAGCCACCATGACTGTAGTCTTGTTCTTGGTCTACTCCAGCTGGAGGTCCCTAAATACCTTCACAGGTAGATATTAAAAGGCAAAGTGAATGTATGAAGGGAAAACTTCAGCACTGAATCAGTCATCTGCTGATTCCCACATCAGCTCATGTTTTGTGATCAAATGCTTTAAATCAGATACATTTAGCAAATGATTTTTTTTGCAAATTCAGACATTACTGTAAGTAATGTATTCTGTCTCTCCACAACTTGGAATCATTTATGCTTTTAATCTAATTATGCCCTGACAGTGGTAGAGTCTTTTCTTCTGTCTCAGCAAGTGAGTAATGGCCCTGCTGCACTTACAGTAGATGCCAGGCTGTAAAAAAAATAGCCATATATTGAAGTGATGTCCACCCCTTTGAAAAGCTGTACCTGCTGAGATATTTCAAAACACGTGTTTGTTTTTTCAGTGTGATCTCTTTTTTGATTGCAGTATTCCTCGTCATTCTTCCCTCTTTTAGAAATCCTAATGTGAACCATGACGGCCTGGTTGAAAACAAGAAGCGCTGGCCTGTGTTCACTAACGGCGAGCAGAAATATGTTGAACTCAACACTGAACCACTGAAGATCCACAAAGGTCTGAGGAACCAGATGTGTGCTTTCTGGAACCGCTTCCTGCCACGCCTCCTCAACATAACTGGTAAACATTGCTTCTAGTCAACACATGACATCTGGAGTGAATACAGGTCTTTTCCTGAAAGTGTTCCTGAAAGGCTCTGACATCCAGTCTGCTCTGTCCCTTCCTAAAGAGACTAGTCCAGTTTATTGTTCATTTGAAACCTGGGGTTCTTATCATACTTAGGGTTATGATTTAGGAAGATAATGGCATCCTCCACTGTGATGTTTAGTTGGTATGCAGACAGCAGCAAGGTTAGCAGGGTGCTCAGGTGTTTCAGAACCAGCCTCTCAAAGGCCTTCATGACGAGGGACGTGAGTGCCACAGCTCTGGAGTCAGTGTGAGTGCTGGGACGTCCTGTCTTTGACATTGGAACCACATAGGAGGTCTTCCATAATTTAGTCACCTTCCTCAACCTCATGAAAAGATTGATGAGGTGCTGGGAGACTGCTGCAAGCTGCTCATCATACACTTTAACACACATACACACACAACCAAACCTGTGCCAATATATCATTAACATATGGCCCAATCCTTAGGAGGTAGCCATGTTCTTGGCTCACTACATCCTGTTGCTTCATTCAATTCCACCCTTTCATCACACTGTTCTGTCACATCTTGGGTACAATCTTCTCCCTGCAACGTTTTTGGCCTCTTTAGCTCTTTTTGGACAGCCCAGACTTCCTCACAATCTCCTGCCATGTTTAAGAAGGCCTTTGATGTCCTCATTGATCCAAGGTTTATTGTTCAGCAAGGAGCAGACCTTTTGGGGTTGCATCACGTGTATCTGTGCAATATAATAGCCCATGATTACCAAAAATATATACTGATATCAGCACGAAGACAAGTAAACACAAAAGGCAATTCAGGGAAAATTATCATATTCTGAGCAATAAAATTGACAATGATATTATGTTTGCGTTTGGATGATAGAGGAGGCTATCTGAGGGATGCTGCCGTTGTTGCGGGCGGGTGCGCCTGCAGTTATAAAACAAATAAACAATTATTAGACTAAAATAGGCTATTGAAATATGTTTAACAGTGTTTTCCAGTGTTTCAAGGTTTTTTGTTGGCGGGGCGGTGGTCTATCCACGGGGCAGGGGGAGGAGTCATCCGGCAGAAATTTTTATTTTTATTTAAGATTTTTTTGTGAGTCCGGCGGATCCTACAGAACATTCCTGAATTAAAAAATAATAACACTGTGCATTAATTTTAGCCATCACAAGGCCAGCTGACTTGCAAAGATCATAGAAGCTGGCTTACATAACATAACAGCTGTTTAATGTTTTGTTACGATTAATTTGGCACTACCCAAGCCAGCCGTAGTGAGTAATGCACTTCTGGTCATTTTCACAAAAATAAAACACCCGTTTAGTTCCCTGTTGTGTTGCCAGTTTATCCAAATAACGCTTGTTTCACATTTGATTTACTTCTCCGACGTAGAGGGATAACATGAACCTTCATGAAACATGAATAACATGGACCTTCTTCAAGGTCTCTAGTGGGTTGGGCTAATCCAAAATAGTGAAAACAAGGGGGGTGTTCTCTGAAGACAGGCTGTTACCTGTGAAACAGGGGTGCTCTGAAAACACCCCCATTAGCACTTGGTACTTTCCGTCTGATGACATTAACGCAGCAAAAAATCGACCAATTTAGAATTTTGGTCGACCCAGAATGTATCGACCAATAAGTCGACCAGTTGACTAGGACTTTACAGCCCTACATACAATGTCCACTATGTGATTCTCTTCTTGTGGCGCAAGTTTCATATTGTTTGGACTGATCCTTATTATTGTGCTCAGATGTTGACTTTTAAGCTGTGTTCAAAGCAGATGGTCGGATGTAAACATCAACAACAAGGCAAATAATAAGGTTTCTGTACTGCCACCATCGGGAGTGGAAAGGAATTCCTTCACAGTTACAAAGACAGCAAGACCACCTCCTCTCTTCTTACCACTCTTTTCTTCAGTCTCCTATTGTAGCATGAAGCCAACTAGTTCAGGCAGGCTCTCTGTGTACTCCCGTTCAGCCATTTCTCTGTGAAGCAGCACTCCCTATAGGCACACTGGCTGTTCACCCAGGCAGTTAGTTCATCTGCCTTGTTTGGCGAGTGATCTCTTGTTCTCATGATAATCGACTGAAGAGAGAGTTTACATGTCCTCTGCTTTTTGATCCAATTTGCAGCAGTATCTCCTCTGGTATATGTGGCAGCTTACTTATCACAGGTGTAAGCAACTGTCCAAGTGACCTGTACCCCATCAGTTAGACCAGAAATGAAACAATGCAATACTGTGATGGATCAGTGCAACTCCCAACATGTTGTAAAAGCTCAACTGTTAACCCCTCTTTCTGCTGTGTTCCTGTGCGTTTCCTGTCAGACAACATAGACGAGGCAGAGCGTCAGTGGAAGGTGGAGTTCCACCGCTGGTCCTCCTACATGATGCACTGGAAGAGCCAGTTTGACCACTACAGCAAGCAGGAGCGCTGCACTGACCTCTGAGATCCTCAGCAGAGAGATGGGAGAATGGTGGGAAGGGGGAGGCATGGAGAAGCCCCTCAGTGAAGTCTAACTTCATTCAACTTTTTTTTTTAATGTTGTCTGCTTCACTACACACACAAACACAGGCACCGTCCATCTTTATTTATATTATTTATACTATTTATTTATGTGTTGGTTTTCTGTATTTCTGTGTGTCTGTGCAAATTAGGGCTATGGAAGGAACTCATCATCAATGTGGAGGAATATTAGAAATGTCAAAGATGTGTCATTACCCCCGTGTGTGCGTGCGTGCGTGCGTGCGTGCGTGCGTGCGTCTTGAAGGCCCCCCTTTTTCACATAAGACTGCTCCACTGCTGGTTTACTGTTGACTCACGTGTCTTTGTGTTGCTCTCATAAACAGAGGATTATATCAGGGTTTTGCTTTTTGGATTCAGCAGCACTGTTTGTTTCTGTTGAAGCCTTGTAGTCGCGGCACTATTATGACCACTATTCCTGTTACCTGCCGTGTTCTGCTTAACTCTGCCTTGTGTATTTGTCTCGTGGTAAAGCCACAGCTGGGTGTTGTTGTGTGAAAAGGCTCCATGGAAACATGAAGCTCCCTCCATATTGGGAAAACCACTTTATGCTTATTTAAAGTGACATGTAGGTTTGTAAGTTTGATCTTTCCCTCTGTACTGTAGATGGTGTATGACATTCAGCCAAACTAATCGGTGCGTAATTTACATCAGTTATTACATTTAAAAAGTTCACTTCGGATCAGCTCGACAGTTGGAAGTGAAAATATCTGATAAATCTCGCTGCATTGCCTTGAGTTGCTGAGTTTGTCAAATATCAGAGGGCAGTGCTTTAAAACTCATAGACTAATCAATGTTGAGTAAGGGCTGCAGCTTTAATTCAACCTGCTCAAAGTGAAATACTAGATAACAGCAACACAGCTCAGTGATTCAGCGTCACATTAATAAAGTTCAATGGTCTCACTGTATGTAGTGGTGTAGTACCATAATGCAGTTCAGTGGAAGTGCCCCACATATTCAAATCAATAAATCAATTACATTTGAATACACACATTCTAATGTAACACATCCAGCTTTGTGCTACTATACTATAATAGTATATACTACATATAATATTTCTTTCCTTTGTTACATTATCAGTTATTCCAGGTTTAGTGTATACTTCAAGTGAAAGAGAGGGAAGGAGAAGACTCTCCTTTATCTGCGGTTAGAAAACATAGTCAACATAATCAAGTCAAGTCATTTCATTTGAGGTCATGTGATCTGGATCAGTACTTCCATTCGTCAGTTTGAAAAGACCAACACTGCATTCTATATAATGAAGAAATTCAGTGTTTCATCACCACATTGAAATTATCAATATTATTAATGATATTATGATTTTGTGTGGAGAGGTCTGTTACAGAAAGAAGCTTTAGACCTTTCACAATAAAACAGAAGATTTAAGTGAATCACTCAAATGTAGGACTCATGACCTCAGTGTGTGCGCATGTGTGCGTGTATGTGTGTGTGTCGACTCAGTGTACAGCTGTGATGTATTTCATTGACTTTTCCTCCCTCTCTCTTCTCTTTTCCTTCTTCCATCTCTCTTCCTTTCATTCTCCCCTCGCCCTGTTTATTTTCCTTCATTCTACTTTTCCACCAACTGCCCACCTCTCTCCACTCCTTCCCTCATCTCTAACCCATCCTTCCATCTTCCATTCCTCCTCTTCTCCTCCTGTATCTGTTCCTTTCTCTTCATCAGCCAGCCCTGGTGTTGGGCCCCTCGGCTTGCTTTCCACCTTTCCATCGTCATCTTCTTCTCCACTCCGGGTATCATCCTCAGCTCTAATCAACCTCCACCCACCCTCCTGTCTTTCTTTCTTTCATCCTTCACTCCCATGTCTCCCTACACCCTCTCACTCTTGTGTCAGACCTCCTTTTTTCCACTCTTCCAGACCTCATTTATATGCCCTTTTATTTCTCCTTCCACCTCATCTAACTTTTCTCCTCTTCTTTATCTTTCTATCCTTCCTCATCCATCTCTCAGTTGCATCACTCTTCTCTCCCCCCCCGTGCTCTCTGTCCCTGCCCCCTCCCCCCATCTCTCTCCATCCTCCTGCTTTCTCGTTAGTCTAATGGAGCCAGAGTAATTCACTCAGCAGCAGGATAATGTGACAGAACGCTGGCTCAGCCTCTGGCCTGCCAGCCAAAGGAAACCATGGATGGATGGATGGATGGATGAATGGATGGATAGATGGAAAATGGAGGTGGAAAGGTGAGGAAAGGAGAAAGGGATGGGGGAGGAGGGAGAGGGGGGAGATGGATGAGGCAGAAGGAGAGGTGGAGATGTGATGGAAAGATGAAAAGACAGTCAGAGAAGTACATCAGTATATAACTGCAGTCCAGAATCCCAGCTTTCACATGTGGCTCTGATACGGGAACAAATCCATCAAATGTAACACAAAGTTGAAAAGCTTGAATATCCTGCACCCCCAGCTGAAAGTGTGTGTGTGTGTGTGTGTGTGTGTGTGTACCTGTCTGTGAACCTCAGCCATTTTTATTTAAACACTGGGAGGGAAGTAAATCAGCGCTGTGATTGGCTGATGGCGTTTCTGTTGGCATGTAAAGCTTCTATTTATGGACCGGAGTAGTGTAGTCTAGCTTTAAAAGAACTAAATATGAATAAAGGATTGTACCTGATGTCTAAAATACCAGTGAAGAATGCATGTGTGACTGGCTGTGTGAGTGTTAGCTCCTCTCATCTAATGGGAGACCCTGCTTAAGCCCCACCTCCTTCTCTTGCCCTCCTTATGCATGTCCTGAAGTTAACCCCGTCCCCAGTATAACCTCCCAAACTTGGACTGTTATTTTCTGTAAAATTTGTACTTTTGAACGAAACTATTATCAAAGTAAGTATATCTCTAATGTTAGGTATGTTTGATGTTAGCAATAACGTAAATACATCAGTAAAGGAATATATTTGATATTTAAATGCAGTGAAAATATAACGTGATAAAACAACAATGATGATGGATAGAGGTTGTGTTTTAAAAGCAATATTATTCTGAGTGTAAACTAAAAATGAGTGCCATAAATCGTTTTCTGTTTGTTTGACTTTGTTTCAGTCCTCTGCCTCATCGTTGTTTGTTCCACTCACTAGTACTGTAAGTGTTAAAGGCTTCTGTAGCTTCCCAGTATGTCTCTGTGTATCATGAATGCTGAATTGGTTAAGCTATAGCAACAGAAATAAAGACATCCTGCTGCTTCTGTCCACCTCTGGCTTTGACTGAGTCTCTGCATGCACCATCAGCTACTCCATCCACACCAAGAGACAAAAACTTTCTGACCCTGTAACAGTGTGTTACAGGGGTCACGTATATTCAGAGCATTACGTGGTCATTTTATCAAGATATAAACAAACAGTAATGGTAAATGGACTGTACTAATATAGTTCCTTTCTAGTCTTTGAAACACATATCTCATTCACCCATTCACACACATTCATACACTGATGGCACTGGCAACCATGCAAGGTGCCAACTGCTCATCAGTTTGAGGAGCTAAGCATTCATACGCATAGCACAGCACAATTTGGGGTTGAGTATCTTGCCCAAGGACACTTCGACATGCAGACTGAAGGAACCAGCGATTGAACCACAGATCATCTGATTAGTGGACGACCCACTCTACCTCCAAGCCACAGCGGCCCTGACATGAAATTATACAGAACTCAGTGTGTGAAACGATGGAATGACCTGGACACATTCTGTATTAGTCTGACTTTACATTACAGTCATTCCTACGTTCATACAAGAAAACTGACGATGGAAATCCTCACAGGAAGTCAATATGAGGAGATGATAAAGTAATAATTATGAAACCATGATTCAGTTTTTTGTCATTAATAATGAACTGGTTTTGTACATCCTGATGGACACCTGAGAGAAAACTGAGAAACAAACTTGGAGTGGTTTAATACTGCCACCTGGTGTCTCTTCGTTGTAGAACACACTGCACACATCATTCTGCTCACTGCCATCTGGAATATTAACTGTCACTGTAATAACAACAAATACCTATCCAGTTTTTAGGAATGACATCGTCACTGAAGGCTTTGTGGTTCCTTCAGTCAATAACCTGGTTCTGAATTCTCCTTTGAGATAACTGCAGAGATGATTTGATGATGACACGTTCTGTCTCCCATTATGTTCACACTGTTTGATGAACTTTCCACAGATAATCATTAAAAAAATTCCATGCAGAATGGTATGAGCGAAAACAGCCAGCAAGCGGCTACAGTTGGGTTAACTCTAAATTCTATACTCAATCTGTTCTGTACTGTTCAGCCCGGTAAGTGTCAGAACAAGTATCTAATAATAATTTCTCCCTGAGATTATTAAACTATTTCTGATTCAGATTCTGATTAGCACCTCTGATCCTTTTTGGATCATATTGACTTGATCCAAACACTTTTCTAAAGGTTGAGTGTGTGAAAAACTCTGTCTGCAAAATTCATATTAAAAGCAAAAGTCCATATCTAGATCAGTGTTTGTTTTGTCTGTTGCCTCTCACTGTAGATACAAAGGGCAATGAAAACACACCGATTCTTATTTTCAGGTGATTATACATTATTGGAAACATACTAATAAATATTGTATTCTAATGCTGCCAGTACATACTCTTAAATCTTACACGCTGGAGTGAACTATGTTTGAAACCTCCATCAATCCACACAGACAATAAAACAACATATGGAGAAGCATGAACACAGTGACAATCCAGCAGAGAGTGAGCAGCTACAGGTACCTCGGGGTTCTCATCTCTGAGGACCTGACATGGACCACACACACCTCCACCCTGGTGAAGAAGGCGAGGCAGCGTTTATTCCACCTCAGGAGGCTCAGGAAATTCAAGGCCTCCAGTAAACTGCTGGTAACCTTCTACACCGCCACTGTGGGGTCTGTGCTCTCTGCGAGCATCACGGCCTGGTACGGCAGCTGCAGCTCACAGGACAGAAAGGCCCTGCACAGAGTCATCCGCTGTGCTGAACGGGTCACCCGCACCGCACTGCCCGACCTACAGGACATTTACACCCAGCGGTGCAGGTCCAGGGCAGGTCGGATCATGAGG
>NC_040011.1:1809922-1834398 GCF_000972845.2 Larimichthys crocea | reverse complement strand
TGTCTGTTACTTGTCAGAAAAATTACAGTAATGTGCAGTAAAATAATCTATATTTGTCTGACCAAATCTTTCAATCTACGGTAACTTTAGACCTGTCCAACCTTTCTGCTTCCTCCAATCCCTCTCATCTCTTTCTCCACTCACTACATCTGAATTTTCTTCCCCTCACCGTCCCTCAGTCTGTTCTCTATGCACGCTCCTTTACAGTAATTGCAGTACTCTCGCTCATGTGGTCCTGTAAGAGCTGAGAGGGAGCAGAAGCAGACTCCTGCCCTCCGTGGATTGGAAAAGGGAATCACAACACAGGCTCCAGCCCACAGACAGTCCTTTCGTCTTTGCCACCTCATGCAGACCTCCGTCCTTCCTCTCCTCCTTTCCTCCCCAATTCCTCCGCCTGTCTCATCTCTCCTCAACCCCACCTGCTTTCCTCCCAGAGCGATCGGACCGCATTGTTCAGAACACGACCGGTCCGAGCCGTGGCCACCGCCATTGCCGTGCCTGATCGCAGCTACGTCGTGCTGTTCTTGGGCATTCCCCTTCGCTGAGGGGGCCAACCAGTAGGGAAGCGGGCGTTTCCTTCCGTCCTGCTGAGCCCCGGGTCCGTGGAAAGGGGTGTAACAGATGCCAATGCCTACCCAATGCTGCTAACCACCAGTTTTGAGACCCACATCATTCCCGGCTTCACGGGCAGTGAGATGTGGAAAACCCCCAACAGAGAGATGAGATGAAGACTTGCCTGTACCTCAATGTGGGGTCCCCTCCTCAGAGCCCAGACCACACAATCTCCCGTCATGGTGGGATCTACGGTGGAGGTACTCGGTCCACTACTTATTCCATATTATCCAAATATAAATAGGTTAGACTGACCATTGTGTTCAGTAAGGACTTTGAGGTCAGAAGAACAACAGAAACAAAGCCCGTTAACAGAGCAATTAGCAGTAACCAGCTAATAGGAACAATGTGGGAAGAAATAGCACAGAATAACGTGCTGTTGGAAATGGTCATTAATTTTGTTTGAAACAAGTTTTAAACCGTCCAGCCACTGTCTACAGCACGTTAGCAGTGAACGCACAAATAAAAAAAATGAATAAAAAGACTGTTGCAAGCAAAATGTTTTTATTTCTGCAGACCGCTGATGACATGACACACTGCCTGCACTTTTGCTTCCCTGCAGTGGACCGACATTTGCGGATTGAGCGAGATCTGCCACCCCCTCCCCGGACTACTCTAGCTTGCCCTGACTTATAAACCACCATGTTATGTTACAGTAGATGAATCTGATTCTGTGATATTAAACATTTCCAGGCTTATCTAAAGTGGTTCTTCTCTCTGGATTGTATGAGGACCGTGTACCAGAGCTCACAGTGAGACCAGTTCTTGTTGTTCCCATGAACTAATACAAACGGATTGTGGCCTTTTGGCTTCCTCCACTGCAATGGCTCCGCAGAAGCCTCCTGGAAATGTGGGTCTGCTGGGACCAGAGGATGGCACTGGTGGGTACAAGACAACATCCATTTCTTTGGTGAAACCCCAAACAGGTTGTTTGTCTAATCCTATTGTTTGTAACAGAAGAATCAACGTATGCTCATTTTGAATCCTGAATACTGTATTGGTCTGTTCTGATCCAGGTGACTATCTTTTGGTGAGAGCGATGGTGGCTTCAGTAGGATTTCCACCGCGTGTCTCCAACAGCAGGACCTACCTCACCAGGGCTAGTTCAAAGCGGGGTCCCCAACTGTCCCTGGGCCCTCGGTCCAACCCTGCTGAGCCCGCAAACGTGCCACCTCTGGGCAAACTGGTCGGCTGCAACGGAGGCAATGACACCGGAGCTGGATGGACTGTCTGCGCGGTAAATATCCACAGGAACTCATCACCAGAGTGGCAGTAATGCTGGTCACAGTTAGTTTCAACCAACAATTTGCTGAAAAATGTTTCATTTTCTTAAAACCCATACAAAATCATAGTCCTGTTTTTTAGTTTTTTTATTATACGCCATGTATCACCAGAAGGCCTGTTACCATTAGCAATCACATCAGAGCAATAAGATATAACAATGCAATGTTGGATGTATATAATAATTTAAAAACAACGAATTAATTGGAAATAATCCCAAATGTAAAAAATGGGTCCTATCTGTTTTTTTAGAATATGAAACTTTATATTTTCATAGGAACCAATGGGCTTGACCTCCATCGTTGTTTGGCGTGATCTGTTTTGACTAATCCGTTGGTTAGACACGACAACCATATGAGAACAGCAATTAGTTTCTGTTATTTATTTAAAAACAACCTTTGTCCACAAAATTCCAAGACATTCCGAGACATATTAAGGGATAGGCGCCTCAGTGTTGACAATTAACATGTGTTATTGTCTCATTTTTTATTTATTGTCATATCACCTGCCAACATCTGAACTGTCAGCTGTTTGAGCAGGTCCTCTGGCCAATGGTTCAGGCCCCCTTCCGGTTTTTCAATTTGTCCCTGTTGTGGAATGGTGGAAATGCTGGCCCGACACCCCAGAGGCCAGGCTCAATTCAGGAAAATTTAAAGACACATCAATTCTACTTGGAGTCAATAGGGATGGAAGGCCCCAGACTTCTGACGTACAGCACCAGGCCTTCAGCAAGACAATGAGAAGACTCATCTCCAGGGAGACTGCTTGGAAGGTAAGGTTCAGCTCAACGCAGCTGGAAAAACAGATAGAGCCACAAGATAACGCAAATTCTATCTAACTGCACAGAACTGATAGTCTAACATAAGAGAAAGAATTGAGAAAAAACATTATTCTATGTTATAACTCTAAAATACTTTATAATTTCCAAAGGTGTCCAAGCTGAGCGACCCACATGCTAACGATATTGGCTTGGAGGCAGTGGGGCTGCAGTATAAGGACTGATGGATGAGAAGAATGGGCTGAAAGAAAACCGTTGACGCGATGGATGACATTGTGGGGTGACCATAACGTAATACTGCCCGACAACTGGCTCACAGTTGCTCGCCATCCTTCGCCCAGCCAAGGCTCCGCAAAGCCACATGGGGAGTGGCCAGCTCTGGGATGAAACAGTGGAGGGAATTCACAAGGTAAGAGATGCAATGTGTGCGTATGCCCTTGCTCCATTACACACAATGGTATTAATAATGTTACCATAATAGTAAAATATTTGGTAAGTTTAAAATAACCTCACAAGCCCAACTAACATTTGGACCTGGAAAATCAAGTATAGAAAAGAAAAAAAAGCATACAAGTGTCTCACCCTATGAGGGTCTTATACGTTGGCTAGTTACTAGTAAAAACCGGTTAGAGAGCTCTGTAATTGGTGTTCCTGTTATGCTTATTGAAACACTAAACATAGCTAACTGCAGAGGGATATTAAACTAACCAATCACATCTGACCTCGCAAGAGCAGGGTTTCAGTATATCAATAGAATAAATAACTGGAGTAGAAATTCAAGTCATAGCACACAGTTTTTTGGCATGTATGTGGCTTTGCTTTAGAAGTTCCCCGGATGCATTTCAGACTCAGATTGTGACTGTGATGTGGTTACTTTGCCATGTGATCACCAAGGAAAGATTACACAGATCATCCTGAGTACTGATCACTGAACTACCTGAAATAAATAATAAAGCGTAATAACAAAAACGCTGTAATGCCGGTTAATATGTGCTTCATCCTAAGAGCTGTTCAGTATGATAATTACATGGAAAGGCCTCTACTAGTTATTCAAATAATGAGCTGTTTATCATTATGTGCCTGTCATTATTCTGCCCTACCAAAAACCGTAATTCCTAAAACTCTCATCACTAAAAATTCCAGAAGATATGGACCTACTACACTATACAATCAGGGGTCGCAAATAAGTTTGGACGCGGGCCAATTTTTTTTTCTGACAATCCCATCGCGGGCCATGACCTGCGCGCGGGGGGGGGGGGGGGGGGGGGTTAAGTGGTTCGCGGCCTGATTGCTGAGTGAGAACCGCACGTGTGTTCTGGTCCTTAGTAATTAAGGGAGTACTGTACAAAATGCGTGTAATAAGGTGGTTTTAATTTTTAAAAAAAAAATAAAAGTGTGTGGTTAGGGGTTTTACGAAACAAACGGCCTTAAACATGTATGATATTGCGTCTGTCATGAAACAGGGCAACCGCCCTAGCAACGTGCCGTACTAATGTATACAAGCAGCGCAGATCCTGCGTGATTGTGGCATTCACATTCATATTTGATAGTGAGCCGACCTTGTTTGGTTTTGTTTTTTTTCTTTAATGAAAATAATTGGTGTCACGTTGTCCGTTACACAAGAGGGACACAGGACACTTTTACTTTCCATCCACAGGTTATACAGAGCGCACGCACGTGCCAATTAAGTGTTTCCAACTGATGCGTCAGTAAAGGGCTGCAAGGAGGTTTCTGGCTGCTGTCACGTTACGTTATCAGCTACTTTTCAATAAATGTTTTGAAATCTGTGAAATGGTGTGTATTTTGACAGGAAACATGAGGTTTTAAAAAAAAAGATATATTTAAATATATAATATATATATATATATTAATATAGATAGATATATATATATTATATATTTTTTTTTTCTTTTTTTTTGTTTTTTTTTTTTTTTTTTTTTTTTTTTTTTTTTTTTTTATAAATCACGTCAGCTAGCGGGCGATATAATTTGATGGCGGGCCAGTTTTGCCCGCGGCCGCTAATTTGCCGCCCATGCTATAAACATACGTCATTCAAAGTCTATTTTTAGTGTGCACTTCTTAAGTGTAATTGCATATGCTTATCCACGACTGTTTTTGAAAACAAGTCCTATCACATAGGAGGTAAACTTTTATATTTACATACCAAATGTTGATGTAAATCAAAATCGATACAGTTATGAAAATCAGATTGGGGCAGTGGCAGATATTCAATATCATTACTTGTTGGTTGACTTGGCCAAGAAAAGCAAAAACACAAAAAAAAAAAAACTTTTGTCATTACTGTCATCAATACTCTCCTCTACTGTTTCCCTAGAACTGTAATCATCCTTTTGGTCCATATTAAATGGTAAATTGGGACTGTACAATTAACACCTTTTCCTAGCTTCCGGACCACTTCAAAGTTTCTTTTACAGTACATATCTCATTCACCATTCACAACAAAACATTCATAACACTGATGGAATTGGGCTGCCATGCAAGGTGCCAACAGCTCATCAGTTTGAGATTCACAGGCCCAGGCCCAAGGACACTTCGGGACATGCAGACTGGAGGGAGCCAGGGATCAGCCGCAATCTTCTGATTAGTGGACGACCTTGCTCTACCTCCTGAGCCACAGCCACCCATAAGATTATGTTATTATTATTATTAGGTATTATTGTGTATTATATGTTATGAATTATTAGTAAGTATTATTATTATTTATAGTATTAGTATATATTAAACACTCAGCAAGTAAAATGAAATTGGGACTTCAAACTTGCCAGCTAATGGTTTATCAGTCCTAAGAAATGAACCTGGAGTCCATTCACAAACAAAACTTTACCAGCATCTGCAGAGACCATTCTCTAGACCAAATAACCCCGCGTCCTTATTTGCCTCCTGGGTTCCTCAGGAGTAGCTCTTCCTCTACTTTCTTTCAGTATTCTTCGACAACCGGCTCCAACATGGCCCTGGCCTGCTGGATGGGTGTGATGCCACGGACTACCCGAGAAATTGGTTTGTCTTTGTTCGGCGGCCTGCCGACTGGAGAAGAAGCTCAACTACACCCTGGAGGAGGAAAAACGGACCGACGCTATGAGATATTGGCGCCAACTATTGCAACGAACGGGGTGAGGCATTAGACTGGAAAGAATTCATATTAGTATGTACGTATTTACTTTAAATAATGAGCAGACACAGAATAAGAGTACACCAAAGAGGGAACAGACCATCTTAATTTGGCTCTTACCTACAGAACAGCAGAGGTGGTCAAGTTACAGAAGCATCACAGCTGCTCGTTTATAACCATTTGCTATGAAATACAAGCAGATGCAGCATTCACTTTTTATTATGAAACCACCACGTAATTTTTGTATAGCGATCTATATTTTTATGAGCATTGGCATTTGTATTTAATATTGTGGTTTTTAATCTTGTCTATATCAACACTACTACCTATGCTATTGCCTATATTAGGACTAGCACCATCGTTGAAGCCCCCTGTAATTTCTATGTGCTTACATTTATGATGTCTGTTGTAAGGACAATAAAGCTTTCTATTCGATTGATTCTAATCATCGGCAGTCCAAGTCAAAATCATCCAAGTTTGGCTAGGAGAATCCTAACCAACAATGCGTGACCTTTCCCAGCTGTGATAGTAATTGGGCATCCCTTGGCATTTAAAAAATTAAGGGAAAGCCATCCATGGTCCCTAAGAGGATGAAGCCCACTGACTGGGGATTGTCTGACTATTCACCTCTAGTGACACCATGAGGTGGAACATTATAAGGTTCAAGTTGTCACATTTCCTCCACTGTACTTGAATGACTTGGCTCAGATGATGTTATCCCCAATACAAACTGGTGACCATCATGACACCATTTTTATACTTGTTGGTTGACTGCAAAACTAGTGATACTGAAGCTCCCATCAGCCAGCTCAACTGGACTTGAAGTTTTTATGGTAATTATCAAACAAAGATAAAAATATAGTATCCTGCTAAATATCAGCAAGTTTGGACAGTCAAGTATGCTCACACTTAGCAGTTAGCACAAAACCCCAATGTGCTAACTTGCAGTCTGACAAAGCCACCATGACTGTAGTCTTTTCCTTGTTACTACCAGCTGGAGGTCCCTAAATACATACAGGTAGATATTAAAAGGCAAAGTGAATGTATGAGGGAAAACTCAGCCACGAGATCAGTCTCATCTGCCTGATTCCCAATCAGCTCATGTTTTGTGATCACATGCTTTTTTAAATCAGGCATACATGTAGCAAATGCAAATTTTTTTTTTTTGCAAATTCAGACATCTGGTAAAGTAATGTAATTGTCTCCCACACTTGGAATGTTATGCTTTTAATCTAATTATGGTTATAGCCGGCCCATGACAGTGGTAAGAGTCTTTTCTTCTGGTCTCAGCACAGTGAGTAATGGCCACTCTGCTGCAACTTACAGATAATCCAGGCTGCCCTAAAAAAAAAATAGCCATATATGAAGTGGATGTCCACCTCCTTTGGACAAGCTGTACCTGTACCTGATGATATATTTCAAAACACGTGTTTGTTTTTTCAGTGTGATCTCTTTTTTGAATTGCAGTATTCCTCGTCATTCTTCCCTCTTTTAGAAATCCTAATGTGAACCATGACGGCCTGGTTGAAAACAGAAAGCTCTGGCCTGTGTTCACTACGGCGAGCAGAAATATGTTTGAACTCAACACTGACCCACTGAAGATCCACAAAGGTCTGAGGAACCAGATGTGTGCTTTCTGGAACGCTTCTGCCACGCCTCCTCAACATAACTGGTAAACATGCTTCTAGTCAACACATGACATCTGGAGTAAACAGGTTTTCCTGAAAGTGTTCCTGAAAGGCTCTGACATCACAGTCTGCTCTGTCCCTTCCTAAAGAGACTAGTCCAGTTTATTGTTCATTTTAAACCTGGGTTCTTATCATACTTAGGTTTGATTTAGGAAGAATGGCATCCTCCATGTGATTTTAGTTGGTAGCAGACAGCAGCAAGGTTAGCAGGGTGCAGGTGTTTCAGAACCAGCCTCTCAAAGGCCTTCATGACGGGGACGTGAGATGCCAACGCTCTGGAGTCAGTGTGATGCTGGGACGTCCTGTCTTGACATTGGAACCACATAGGAGGTCTCCATAATTTAGTCACCTTCCTCAACCTCATGAAAAGATTGATGAGGTGCTGGGAAGACTTCTGCAAGCTGCTCATCATACACATTTAAACACACCACACACACACAACCAAACCTGTGCAATATATCATTAACATGGCCCCATCCTTAGGAGGTAGCCATGTTCTTGGCTCACTACATCCGGTTGCTTCATTCAATTCCACCCTTTCATCACACTGTTCTGTCACAATCTTGGTACAATCTTCTCCCTGCAACGTTTTTTTTTGGCCTCTTATGCACGATCTTTGGACAGCCCGACTTCCTCACAATCTCCGCATGTTTAGAAGGCCTTTGATGTCCTCATTGATCCAAGGTTTATGTTCAGCAAGGAGAACCTTTTGGGGTTTGCATCACGGTGTATCTGTGCAATATAAAGCCATGATACCAAAAATATATATACTGATACAGCACGAGACAAGTAAACCAAAAGGCAATTCAGGGAAAAATTATCATATTCTGAGCAATAAAATTGACAATGTGATGTATGTTTGCGTTTGGATGATAGAGGAGGCTATCTGAGGGATGCTGCCGTTGTGGCGGGCGGGTGGCCGCCTGCAGTTATAAAACAAATAAACAAAGATTAGACTAAAATAGGCTATTGAAATATGTTTTAACAGTGTTTTCCAGTGTTTCAAGGTTTTTTGTTGGCGGGGCGGTGGTCTATCCACGGGGCAGGGGAGGAGGATCATCCGGCAGAAATTTTTATTTTTATTTAAGATTTTTTTGTGAGTCCGGCGATCCTACAGAACATTTCCTGAATTAAAAAATAATAACACTGGTGCATTAATTTTAGCCATCACAGGCCAGCTGACTTGCAAAGATCAATAGAAGCTGGCTTACATAACATAACAGCTGTTTAATGTTTTGTTACGTATTAATGTGCACTACCCAGCCAGCCGTAGTGAGTAATGCACTTCTTCATTTTCCAAAAAATAAAACCCCGTTTAGTTCCCTGTTTGTGTGGCCAGTTTATCCAATAACGCTGGTTTCACTTTGATTTTACTCTCTGTTATGTGACGTAGAGGGATAACATGAACCTTCATGACAATGAATAACATGGACCTTCTTCAGGTCCTAGTGGGTTGGGCTTAATCCAAAATAGTGAAACAGGGGGGGTGTCTCTGAAGACAAGCTGTTACCTGTGAAACGGGGTGCTCTCGAAAAACACCCCCATTAGCACTTGGTTACTTTCCGTCCTGATGACATTAACGCAGCAAAAAATCGACCAATTTAGAATTTGTGGTCGACCCAGAATGTACGACCAATAAGTCGACCAGTTGACTAGGACTTTACGCCCTACATACAATGTCCACTATGTATCCTCTTCTTGTGGCGGCAAGTTTTCATGTGTTTGGACTGATCCTTATATATGTGCTCAGATGTTGACTTTTAAGCTGTGTTCAAGCAGATGGTCGATGTAAACATCAACAACAAGGCAAATAATAAGGTTTCTGTACTGGCCACCCTCGGGAGTGGAAAGAGAATCTTCACAGTTATCAAAAAGACAGCAAGACCACTCCTCTCTTCTTAACACTCTTTTCTTCAGTCTCCTATTGGAGCATGAAGCCAACTAGTTTCAGGCAGGCTCTCTGTGTACTCCCGTTCAGCGTCAGCCATTTCTCTGTGAAGCAGCACTCCCTATAGGCACACTGGCTGGTCAACCCAGGCAGTTGTTCATCTGCCTTGTTTGGCGAGTGATCTCTGTTCTCATGATAATCGACTGAAGAAGAGAGTTTACAGTCCCTGCTTTTTGATCCAATTTGCAGCAGTTACTCCTCTGGTATATGTGGCAGCTTACTTACACAGGTTAAGCAACTGTCCAAGTGACTCTGTACCCCATCAGTTAGACCAGAATGAAACAATGCAATACTGTGATGGATCATTGCAACTCCCAACATGTTTTGTAAAAGATCAACTGTTAACCACCTCTTTCTGCTGTTCCTGTGCGTTGCCTGCCAGACAACATAGACCGAGGAGAGCGCTCAGTGGAGGTGGAGTTCCACCGCTGGTCCTCCTACATGATGCACTGAAAAGAGCCAGTTTTGACCACTACAGCAAGCAGGAGCGCTGCATGACCTCTGGGATCCTCAGCAGAGAGAGGGAGAATGGTGGGAAGGGGGAGGCATGGGAGAAGCCCCTCAGTGTAAGTCTAACTCATTCAACTTTTTTTTATGTTGTCTGCTCACTACACACAACAACCACAGGCACCGTCCATGCTTTATTTATATTATTTATACTATTTATTATGTTGGTTGTTTTCTGTATTCGTGTGTCTGTGCAAATTAGGGCTATGGAAGGAACTCATCATCAATGTGGAGGAATATTGAGAAATGTCAAAGATGTGTCATTACCCCACGTGTGTGCGTGCGGGCGTGCGTGGCGGCGGGCGTGCGTGCGTGCTTGAAGGCCCCCCTTTTTCACATAAGAATGCTCCACTGTGGTTTACTGTTGACTCACGTGTTTTGTGTTGCTCCATAAACAGAGGATATATCAGGGTTTTGCTTTTTGGATTCCCAGGATTTGTTTCTGTTGAAGCCTTGTAGTCGCGGCAACTATTATGACCCCTATTCCCTGTTTACCTGCCGTGTTTCGGCTTAACGCTTGCTTGTTATTTGTCTCGTGGTAAAAGCCACAGCTGGGTGTTGTTGTGTGAAAAAGGCTCCATGGAAACATGAAGCTCCCTCCATATTGGGAAAACCACTTTATGCTTATTTAAAGTGACAGTGTAGGTTTGTAAGTTTGATCTTTCCCTCGTACTGTAGATGGTGTATGACATTCAGCCAAACTAATCGGTGCGTAATTTACATCAGTTATTACATTTAAAAAGTTCACTTCGGATCAGCTCGACAGTTGGAAGTGAAATATTGATAAATCTCGTGCATTGCCTTGAGTTGCTGAGTTTGTCAAATATCAGAGGGCAGTGCTTTAAAACTCATAGACTAATCATGTTGAGTAAGGGCTGCAGTTTAATTCAACCTGCTCAAAGTGAAATACTAGATAAAAGCAACACGAGCTCAGTGGTTCAGCGTCACATTAAAAGTTCAATATCTCACTGTATGGTAGTGGGTGTATTACCATAATGCAGTTCAGTGGAAGTGCCCCACATATTCAAATCAATAAATCAATTACATTTTGATACACACATTCTAATGTAACACATCCAGCTTGTGCTACTATACTATAATAGTATATACACTAATAATATTTTCTTTCTTTGTGTACATTATCAGTTATTCCAGGTTTAGTGGATACTTCAAGTGAAAGAGAGGGAAGGAGAAGACTCTCCTTTATCTGCGGTTAGAAAACATAGTCAACTAATCAAGTCAAGTCATTTCATTTGAGGTCATGTGATCGGATCAGTACTCCATTCGTCATTTGAAAGACCAACACGGCATTCTATATAATGAAGAAATTCAGTGTTTCATCACCACATTGAAATATCAATATTATTAATGATATTATGATTTTGGTGGAGAGGTCGTTTACAGAAAGAAGCTTTAGACCTTTCACAAAAAAAACAGAAGTTTAAGTGAATCACTCAATGTAGGACTCATGACCTCATTGTGTGCGCATGTGGTCGGTATGGTGTGTGTCGACCAGTGTACACAGCTGTGATGTATTTCATTGACTTTTCCTCCCTCGCTCTCTTCTCTTTTCTTCTTCCATCTCTCTTCCTTTCATTCTCCCCCTTCGCCCGGTTTATTTTCCTTCATTCTATTTCCACCAACTGCCCACCTCTCTCCCCTTCTCTTCCCTCATCTCTAACCCACCTTCCATCTTCCATTCCCCTCTTCTCCTCCTGTATCTGTTTCCGTTCTCTTCATCAGCCAGCCCTGGTGTTGGGCCCCTCGGCTGCTGTTCCACCTTCCCAATCGTCATCTTCTTCTCCCACTCCGGGTTATCATCCTCAGCTCTAATCAACCTCCACCCACCCTCCTGTCTTTCTTTCTTTCATCCTTCACTCCCATGTCCCCTACCCCCCTCTCACTCTTTGTGTCACACTCCTTTTTTTCCACTCTTCCAGACCTACATTTATATGCCCTTTTATTTCTCCTTCCACCTCACTAACTTTTCTTCCTCTTCTTTATCTTCTATCCTTCTCTCATCCATCTCTCAGTTGCATCACTCTTCTCTCCCCCCCCGTGCTGCTCTCTGTCCCTGCCCCGCCCCCCATCTCTCTCCATCCTCCCCTGCTTTCCTCGTTAAGTCTAAGGGAGCCAGAGTAATTCACTCAGCAGCAGATAATGTGACAGAACGCTGGCTCACGCCTCTGGCCGCCAGCCAAAGGACACCATGGATGGATGGATGGATGGATGGATGGAGGTGATGATGGAAAATGGAGGTGGAAAGGTGAGAAAGGAGAAAGGAGGATGGGGGAGGAGGGAGAGGGGGGAGAGGGATGAGGCAGAGGAGAGGTGGAGATGTGATGGAAAGAGGAAAAGACAGTCAGAGAAGACATCAGGTTATAACTGCAGTCCAGAATCCCAGCTTTCTCACATGTGGCTTCTGATAACGGAACAAATCCACAAATGTAACACAAAGTTGAAAAGCTTGAATATCCTGTCCCCACCCACAGCTGAAAAGTGTGTGGTGTGTGTGTGTGTGTGTGTGTGGTGGTGTGTACCTGTCTGTGAACCTCAGCCAATTTTTATTTAAACACGGGAGGGAAGTAAATCAGCGCTGAGATTGGCTGATGGCGTTTCTGTTGGCATGTAAAGCTTCTATTTATAGGACCGGAGTAGGTAGTCCTACTTTAAAAGAACTAAATATGAAAAAGGATTGTACCTGATGTCTAAAATAACCAGTGAAGAATGCATGTGTGGACTGGCTGTGTGAGTGTTAGCTCCTCTCATCTAGGGAGACCCTGCTTAAGCCCCACTCTCCTTCTCTTGCCCTCCTTATGCATGTCCGGAAGTTAACCCCGTCCCCAGTTAACCTCGCCAAACTTGGACTGTTATTTCTGTAAAATTGTTACTTTGGAACGAAACTATTAATCAAAGTAAGTATATCTACTATGTTAGGTATGTTTGATGTTAGCAATACGTAAATACATCAGTAAAGGAATAGATTGATATTTAAAAATGCAGTGAAAAATATAGTGATAAAAAAACAATGATGATGGATAGAGGTTGTGTTTAAAACAATATTATCTGAGTGTAAACTAAAAATGAGTGGCCATAAATCGTTTTCTGTTGTTTGACTTTGTTTCAAGTCCCTGCCTCATCGTTGTGTTGTTCCACCTCACTAGTATAGGTAAGTGTTAAAGCTCTGTAGCTCCCAGTAATGTCTCTGTGTCATCAATGAATGCTGAATTGGTTAAGCTATAGCAACAGAAATAAAGACATCCTGCTGCTCTCTGTCCACCTCTGGCTTTGACTGAGTCTCTGCAGGCACCATCAGCTACTCATCCATCCCAAGCCAGAGACAAAAACTTTCTTGTCTGACCTGTAACAGTGTGTTACAGGGGTCACGTATATTCAGAGCATACGTGGTCATTTTATCAAGATATAAACAAACAGTAATGTAAAGTGACTGTACTAATATAGTTCCTTTCCTAGTCTTTTGAAACAACAATATCATTCACCCATTCACACACTTCATAACTGATGGCACTGGCAACCATGCAAGGTGCCAACTGCTCATCAGTTTGAGGAGCAAGCATTCCTACGCATAGCACAGCACATTTGGGTTGAGTATCTTTGCCCAAGGACACTTCGACATGCAGACTGAAGGACCACGATTGAACCACAGATCACTGATTAGTGGACGACACCCTCTACCTCCAAGCCACAGCGGGCCCTGAATGAATTTATACAGAACTCAGTGTGTGAAAACATGAATGACCTGGACACATTCTGTATTTAGTCTGACTTTACATTACAGCCATTCTACGATCATACAAGAAACTGACGATGGAAATCCCTCACAGGAAGTCCAATATGAGGAGATGATAAAGTAATAATATGAACCATGATCGTTTTTGTCATATAATGACTGGTTGTACTCACGGATGGACCCTGAGAGAAAACTGAGAAACAAACTTGAGTGGTTTAATACTGCCACCCGGGTGTCCTCTTCGTTGTAGAACACACTGCACACATCATTCGGCTCACTGCCATCTGGAATATTAACTGTCACTGTAATAACAACAATACCTATCCATTTTTAGGAATGACATGTCACGGAAGGCTTTTGTGGTTCCTCAGTCAATAACCTGGTTCTGAATTCTCCTTTGAGATAACTGCAGAGATGATTGATGATGACACGTTCTGTCTCCCATTGTTTCACACGGTTTGATGAACTTTCCACAGATAATCATAAAAAAATTCCATGCAGAATGGTATAAGCGAAACAGCCAGCAAGCGGCTACAGTTTGGGTTAACTCTAATTCTATACTCAATCTTGTCTTACTGTTCAGCCCGGTAAGTGTCAGAACAAGTATCTAATAATAATTTCTCCCTGAGATATTAAACTATTTCTGATTCAGATTCTGATAGCCCCTCTGATCCTTTTTGGACATATTGACTTGAATCCAAACACTTTCTAAAGGTTGTGGTGTGTGAAAAACTTGTCTGCAAAATTCATATTAAAAGCAAAGTCATTCTAGATCATGTTTGTTTGTCTGTTGGCCCTCACTGTAGATACAAAGGGCATGAAAACACACCGATTCTTATTTTCAGGTGATTATACATTATTGGAAACATACTAATAAATATTGTATTCTAATGCTGCCAGTACATACTCTTAAATCTTACACGCTGGAGTGAACTTGTTTGAAACCTCATCATCCACACAGACAATAAAACAAACATATGAGAAGCATGAAACACGTGACAATCCAGCAGAATCTGAGTTTCTGCTCACAGTTTAATAATCAACCCTACAGATGCTTTTTTCAAACTTAGTCTGCTCAAACACCCAGATGAGTGTCCTTCAGGACATAAATGACTGTCCAAACAGCACACACAGGAGAAGACAAATGAAACGAAGAGTCTGTGCTGAATAAAGTGACCAGCCCTTTCCACCTACAAATCCGAATTGACAAGCTGTGATTGGGCCACACAGAATTCAGCTCCTGAACAAATGACGTCATCTCACTCTCATTTGTGGGCTGATAAACAGTCCAGCAATCTGAATGTGAGGAATGTACGGAGTGAAGTTTCCATGGCAAAGCAGCTGTGAATCTTTTTTTTATTAAAGAAAACAGAATTGATTATTTCATTTATTGATGTCATAAACCTGAATGACGTAATTCTCTGAACATCAGTCACACTTTAATCACTTGACAGCGGCTTCGACGCTCCTGCGCAGGTCACCACTTTTCACCTGCCCTGTGAGAACTGGTTGGTGACACAGAAGTAAAGAAACGACGCCAGGTAACTTTTTTGAAACGCACACATGACGCAATGAAGCAGCCTTCACACTGTGTGTGTGTGTGGGGGGTGTGTGTGTGGTGTGTGTGTGGTGTGGTGTGTGTGTGTGTGTGGTGTTGTGCGTGTGAGATCACCTGTAGTTTGAACAGACATCGCAAGGAGCGAGTGAAATAGGCCACACCTCCAGTCAAGCTAAACCGGCTCAGATCCGGTTTGACCGGAAACCACGCTGCGACTGAGTCTGGAAAAAAACTAAAGAGTGGGTTTAGGTTCAACGTTCTGTGTTTTGTCTGTCTCGTTTTATATTTAGCCACAATTACATACGCGCCCGCGCAGCTCACAGAGATTGCTGCGTCAGCTAGCTAACAGCCGTAGCTGTAGAAAGGAGATTTTTATTTTGAAGGCAGTGACAGGAAGTGGTTCATCTGAATTTTTCACTTTCCAACTGTTCCTGGGCGAAATCCTCAAGTTCGATTCCTTGGTATGTTTGGACCGAGCTGAGTGGATGTGTGGCAGCGAACAGCCACGGAGACAAAGATGTCCTGCGGTCTATCAGTGAGAAAGCGCCGAGTCGTGCGCTGTGAGCGGACACACTCTGCGCTGCTCCGGGCTGCTTGACTTCAGAAGACGGAGGGAGGTGAAGGAAGATAAGGAGGAGCCGAGGAAGGAGCCGAACGAAACTAGTGGCAAAAACAACTAGGTCTGTGACAACAGAGCTAAGCCGTGGCTGAGCCGTGCTGAGCTGAGCGAACAAAGTGTAAGTCAACTTGATACCACTAAAGACAGTACGCTGTGATAGCACACATGTTCTGCGTGGTTCCGACAGAGATAGACGGTCCAAAGTTGGAACCAACTCGTGGTCTGACTTTGGGCAGGGCCGGAGTGAAGAGCTCAAAAACTAGTGAGGGCATGAGTCCAAGTCCCCCAACCAAACCAGAACTCTCTCTGACCCTGATTGATTATAAAGATGAAATCATCTTTAATAATCATACCAATAAACGAAAGTCTTAAGAGCTGGATAACGGGCTCTGTTTTACACAATTTGGCAGACATAGAATATAATATTCATAAGTCTGTTGTCATTGTATATCACCTGCTAATAAGATCTGATGTAAGTTGTGAGGGAGGGTGAGCAGCTACACTGCCAGTGGCCTCTAAATCAACATGCTGGTGCCTTCAGTGCTCAGCGTATTAAAATTGTTTTTTAATACAGTTCATAATTTCATTGCTAATACTAACAAACAATGTCACATAGCTGTTTTCTTCAATGTTCATCTAAACTCTAACTCTTAGCGAGGTGTGTTCAGACATCAGATGTTGTGATTTGTTGCCTCCAGGTTCAGAGTGTAATCCCACGTGGTAAATATGTTTCAGCTGTACCGGTATTTTGTTCTGATGGACTTTACTTCTGATACAAAAAGAGTCAACAACTTTGCTAACAGTCAATCATCAACCAGGTACCCCAGCCAGCACAGACCCAGCAGCAGCTAATATTACTGACTAGTCCAGCAGCAGTCAGCCCAGAACCAGAACCAGACCCAGCAGCAGCTAATATCACTGACTAGTCCAGCAGCAGTCAGCCCAGCTCGGCGTCTGTCTTTCAGCCTTTTATTTCACCAAGCTCTCACCATCCACTAAAAGTCAGTCCCACATTTACATTATTTTCCAGTTCTTACTCGTTCACTCTCTCCTTAGCTTCCTTTATCAACATCCTCTTCAGTGTCTTCGCCTTTAGCTATGCAGATAGAAGTTGCTGAGCCCAGTTACATTGTCTGCTTAATTGACACAAGCTCCGCTCCCCATCAGCACTCCCCCGGTGCTCTGAGTTCACAGTCCAGGCAGCCTGGCTAACAAACATGACCTAACAGGAGCTAACAGCAGCTACAGTTGTCAGCAGTTTACTTCACTGTCCATCATAAACTCTGTAAATCACAGAGAGTTGAGGCGGAGCAGCCGGAGGACATCAGAGGGAAAAGCAGAAAACATTTTCTCCATAAAATATGATCCAGACACAGATAGACAGGATAATCCCACTGTGATTGTAATAATAATACACAAGCTTGTGTGTCCTGCAGAGATGGAAGGAGAGAAGGAGAGACAAATGCAGCAGCGAGAGGAGAAGGAGAGTAATGAGGCAGAAGACGACAGGAGGAGTGATGACGATGCTGACAATGAAGAGGAGGAGGACGAAGGTTCCGATGGTGCGGCGCTGGTGTGGCAGGAAGGCTACGGCGAGGACAGCCTGGGCCTTCCCATCATGCACTGGGAGGCACTGAGCCTGCGCATCGCTGAGCTGGAGAAGCAAGAAGAGGAGAAAAAAGAGAAGAAGGAAAAGGTCAGAGGTCATAGTCTGTGTGGTTGGCATGATAACGTACAGTAACTGTAACTGTGTAACTTTATATATCTCTTTTCTAGTCATCTGACCCCTCAGAGCGCTTTTACACTACATACACACACATACACACACATTCATACAGCGATGGCGCAGCCTTCAGGAGCAATTTGGGGTTCAGTATGTTGATTCGACATGCAGACTGGAGGAGTCGGGGATCGAACCACCGATCATCAGATTAGTGGACGACTCGCATCCTGAGCCACAGCCGCCCACATCAGTCCACTATGATTAATTTCAAACGCGTTATCAAAAAATGATCAAAGAATCAATACTTTGGACAAGTCTAAAACACGTTAGCTGAATTAATTAATTAATTAAATTTAAATTTAAAAAGGAACTAAATTAAATGAAATATGGATTCTCATGAACTGCTGTGTTTTATGAATTGTGTCATGTATTCTAGTAAAGTATGCTGACCTGTTATTAATTCATCAAAGTTTTATGAAGACATGATGAAGCATTCCCTGCATCATATTTACTGACTGTCAGCTGCTCTCAGTGACACAATCATTTCTCTCAGACTTATGAGCATTCAAACATTTTCAGCCCAGGCCTGAAAATATCTAAACTATAAGCTATAAAAGTATATGTAAATGTGTATGCATATGGAACATTCTGTAACATCTTAACATGCCTTAAGGATATAAAAAGTTGGATGACCTACAATTTTCTGATGTTAAATTCAGACAAACTGAAGTTCTTGTAATTGGACCCAAACACCTCAGAAACTCTCTTTCTAGAGACTTAGTTACTTTAGATGTGATCACCCTGGCCTCCAGCTCCACTGTAAAGAATCTTGGAGTTGTTTTTGATCAGGATTTGTCCTTTAACGTCCACATAAAACAAATTTCGAGGACTGCATTCTTCCACTTACGTAACATCACCAAAATCAGATGCATCGTGTCTCTTTGTTATCAGGCTGCTCTAATAAGTCTCTTAGGACTTTGCAGTTAATTCAGAATGCTGCTGCACGTGTTCTGACAGGAACCAAGATCAGAGATCACATCTCTCCCATTTTGGCTTCCTTGCATTGGCTACCTATTAAATCTAGAATAGAATTTAAATTCTTCTTCTTACTTATAAAGCTCTTCATGGTCAGGCACCATCATAGTTTCCAAAAGTAGAATGGGAGACAGAGCTTTCACTATCAGCTCCTCTTCTGTGGAACAAACTACCAGCAGGCTTCTCCCTCTCTCTCTCGTCATCTCTCTCTCTATCCTTCATCTACTATCTAGTCATCTCATCTAGCTATCTATCTATCGTATCTATCTATCTATCTATCTATCTATCTATCATCTATCTATCTATCTATCATTGTTAATTGTACAATAGTGTTTGTGTTGGATTTTCCGTACTGGGGACAAATCCATTGCACGTCTGTCCGTCCTGGGAGAGGGATCCCTCCTCTGTGGCTCTTCCTGAGGTTTCTTCCACCTTTTTTCCCTGTTAAAGGTTTTTGTGGGCAAGTTTTTCCTCACTGGAACCGAGGGTCTAAGGACAGAGGGTGTCATTCTATCTCATTCAAGCTTCTCATTCTGTACTGAAAACGTCCTCTTGGTGATCCAAAGATCCTTTACTAACCTGTAGACACCAGCACTCTAATGCTGCTTTGGACTGGACAGCATGGACTGAGCGGTTAACTCACTTTAGCAACATGTATATCTGTAAAGACTGTAAGACTTCAGAAAATAAAATCTAATCCAGCTTCACCAAAATCAGTGAAATAGTTGTTGCTGTGAGACTTTGTGATGTGGAGCACAGCAAGTTCCAAAGTACGACAGGTGTAGCACGTTGTGTAGCCTGATAGTCGAGCTGTTATTTATAGTATAAAAGTTGCATAATGTCACTTCAAAGAGGTCAAGTTCAGAACGTCTATCTTATACCAGTGTGAGCAGCTGAGTGACGAGGGTCAAACCCTGGC
The DNA here is from genome assembly GCF_000972845.2 of Larimichthys crocea. Lineage (NCBI taxonomy): Eukaryota > Metazoa > Chordata > Actinopteri > Sciaenidae > Larimichthys > Larimichthys crocea. The sequence continues at coordinate 1,814,849 of NC_040011.1, read as the reverse complement.
CCTGACCTCAGCTCACATCAAGTCAGGCTTTTACATTAGAGTCACTTCAAAGCAAAGCAAAAAAAATCTGTATTCATATAAATGTGTTTGTGTGTGTGTTTCTGCTGTGTTTGTTCAGAGTGGAGCTTCTCTGGAGCGAGGCAGAGCTCCGGTGAGCTGGACAGAGGAGAGAGGGAGGAGAGCAGAGAGCTGGGACGACGGAGACGACGCCTGCAACAGCCATGTGCTGGCACTCACCTCCCGGTACACACACACACGTCTCATGACTGCTATTACTTATGAGCATGACATTGTGTGTGATGTCATTTGGTATGTATCTTTTGCTCAGTGCACTAGAGGAGGAGGAACACCTGAACCCTCCTGATGGGTCAAAGTACTGTTCTTCCACTTTTTCTGGACTACAAGCAGCAGGATGGATAAAAGGGTCAATGACTTCACTTAGTAACATTCTGAATGTGTATTTTTTGCAGTATGGTGTGTGACTACAGAGTATACAGTGGATGAAGCATTTACATTAAATATATTATTGAAGAGAGATATGACAAATAATCTGTATTGAAATGACATTAACAGCAGAGTCTATGGTTTCATTGTGTATTCTTGGAAATCCAGACACACCCATTCCTTTGATAGATGTGCTCAACAGTGCAAATACATGTTTATAAATTGATTCAAGTATACAATCATTTTAGAACTGATTAACTAGTGCACAGTCTCCGTCTTGCTCCTCCTCCTGTACCGTCCACTGACGACCACAGAGCGATATTATGTGGTGCAGAATTCAAATTATATAAAAACTAGCTTGTGTTACTGCTGTAGGAGCCTCTTGTATGCAGGTGGTGATTTTATTTGAATACATTACCAGAAAATGAGTCTTAAGTCACCATTTGAAGTCACAGTTTTACTACTTTAGAGCGGCACAATGGTGCAGTGGTTAGCATTGTCGCCTTACAGCAAGAAGGGTTCCTGGTTCAAACCTCAGCTGGAGCTGGGATCTGTGTTCATGTTCTCACCAGGCTTCCTCTCACAGTCCAATCACATGCACTTAATGGGTTCATTGGTGACTCTAAATCACCCACATGTGTGAATGTGAGTGTGGATGCTTGTTTGTCTCTATTATTGAAGAGGGAAATGACAAATAACAGAAAGAAGGCCGTACGATGAGATGGCATTTTTTTACCCCGTCCAAGCCCGGGACAGACCCCTGCTGACCCTGATGAGGGTGAGCGGTTGCAGATGATGATGATGAATTGAATGTTAATTATTGTATGACCTTGTTAAATGAGATACTTGTTAACTACCTGGAGCATTGGATCAGATAAAGTTTAAAATCCCTGTTTTACTTTTTATTGGTTAATTAAGTAAAAGTTTAATACTAACAATCGATTATCATAACTACACTTTGGCAGGTTGGAGTTAGTTCTCAACCTGCCAAAGCGTAGCTGCAGGTCTGGCTTTATTAATAAGATTCAGCTTAATTGCACAGATATGGGACAAAAAATTGATGTGATGTGTTGAGGTGCTTCTACTCCAGTCACAAATGAGTCTTGGTGTAAAGCGGACAGCTCACCATCATCTAATCTGGTTCTATTGACAGATGTGACCTAAAAACATGATGGGCTTTAATCCACATCACCTCCAACTATTTAACAGATTCACTTCATCACTTCACTTATTTTACGTTCTACTTGTTCCTGATGAGCTCATGTTTGGTCATTGTGAGCCACCAAACGACATTCAGTGTAAATCCAGCACATGGAGTCTGTTTAACTGTCTCTCTGTGTGTCCTTCAGCCTGCAGACACAGATGAACCTTCAGCTCTGCTTTATCAACAACAGTGAAAGTGAAGAAGAGGAGGAGAAGAAGGAGGGAGAGGTCAGCAAGAAGGAAATCAGCAACACACGAGTAACTACTAACACTGACAGCATGTGCAGTCTGATATGAGATGAGATGTCAAACAGTCAGAGGAGGAAGAGTGTAAGAAATACCAACAGGTCATATCCTCCTCTTCTTAATTCATCTCTTTCTTCTCCATGTTCTTCTTACTGGTCACCCCTGCTGATGAAGAGAGGGACTGTTCAGGTCCACAAGAACCCTCAGCCTCCTGCCAAGCCAGAGAAGTCCAAATCCAGAGGCCTCAGGAACACTCTGAGGAACCTACGAGACCGACTGAGAACAGACCACAAAACGCTTGTGAGTCAAACCTTTAATCTTACTGCAGCGTCCTTTACACCTAAATACATTTTATCATTCCTGTTCTCTGCTCTCCTCTCCTCTCTCTCCAGCCTGCAGCATGTAGTCCTCCTGTAGTCCAGAGAAGACATTTGGAGCGCAGTGATTTACAAAACTTCAGTATTAAGGACCTAAAAGCTCTCTCCATGTCTCTCAGCCAGGCCATACAAGGTACTCACCTACATTCATTCAATAATTACAACATAACTGTGGTTAAATCACCAGGTCTGGGGGGGCAGAGGATCTAAGGAAGCATAGCGGGTCAACAGCATATCCTATGTTTTGTTTATTTATGTTAATATTTATTCAAATATTGAAGGTTTAGTAGAAAACCCTTCCAATGCTCAGTTATGTTTAATTGTTTTTGGGGTTTGTTACACTGCATTACTTTGTTTTGTAAGATATTTTTTGGCTTTTTTTTTTTAAGTTTTATTTGACAGAGACAGCTGAAGAGTGACAGGCATGTGTGGGGACAGAGAGATGGGGAATGACATGTGGGAAAGAGCCACAGGTTGGATTTGAACCCTGGTCTTTCACAGCAAGGACTGAGCCTTCGTACGTGGGGTGGCTGCTCTACCAACTGAGCCAAACACCGCCCAACTGCTACATAGTTTCACTGCATCATGTAACTGTTTGAACCACCCGTTCATGCTGTGTTTTTTGGGGGGTTTTTTCAGACCTGAGCTCAGAGCTGGTGGGTCGCCTCCAGGTCCGAGACCAGCTGAGGACAGAGCAGGATGCCATGCTGCTGGAGGTCCAGGATCTGACATCACTGTGAACCTGCCAGTCGCTCCCAGCTGAAGTCCACCTGTTGAGTCGAATTTGAAAGAGCATCACAATGTGTGAACACAAACATCTCAGTCAGTCCCTCCTGCCACTGGTCTGACCAGCCAATCACTGTGAAGAAAGGACACAAAGTATTTTTAACGTTGTTGTCTAGTTGCATATTTATAAGAGAAGCTTTTGTCTCACTAAAGACAGTGTCCACCAGCAGTGGTTTGACCTCACATGGGACAGGAGCAGCTTTGTCAGCAGGTAACTGAGCTGGACACAACAATCAGTGGATGGTGTCATTTTTTTTAAAATATGCTCTTTTGCCTTCTCACTGAGTCAGATTCAAGAATCGGTACAAGTTTCATCTCCACTGCAGATAAAAGTCTGGATCACGCCAAACCCGGCTGCCTGGAAGCAAGGCTTTCACACCGGGTCCAGACCAGATTCTGATCTTATGTGAGGAAAATCAGAATGGTCATTAAATGTTTATCCAGTGTTGATGAAAGTTAGCTTCATTTCTCTCCCTTACAGGTAACTTGTGGAGTGTTTGACCATAAGCGTGATAAATACTCCTGCCCTCTACTCATTGGCAGCTGGTGGCAGTAACGTGGCAAGAATCCTATTATAATATTATATGATAAATGCCTGCTATTCAAAGATGTAAACTAGAATTCTAGAAAAGTAGAAAAGAAAAGTAAAAATAGTTGTTTTGTGCGAGCTCATGAGCAAAAGTTTGCTCTGACATTCTGTGGTGTGCTTTATGTTAACCAACATTCCACACTGACTGAACATTATGTTGGTGATGACAGTTCATCGGTTCGAAACACTTTGGTTTCTTCTGTATTCAGCATGTAGCCTTTAAGGAGCAGCATCCAGCCTGTGAAGTGCTGCTGATCTTTTATCAACACTGGAGCGACACTCACGTTGTGTTCAGCGTCTTTTCTATAAAAGGGATTCTGTTGACAAGCTGCTATACTGCCAACAGAACAGTCTTTGTTTCTCTGATCTTTTTATAGAAATTACTTTTTTTTTTATTCATGCATGTTTTTATTTTAGTTCTGTAGAACAAATGAAGCACATTTTAATTTTTCTTCACTAAAGTGCTTTCAAAGATATGTTTATCTTTGTATTCAATCATTGTTTGCTTGGCACAAGTCTTTGATATTTTTACAAAAAAACGTTTACCTTCATAAATTCAGTATAATATACATCTCCACAGCATTCATTCCAACAGTACAAAGTCAACTTCAACTTTTCTCTCTGCTGTTTGCTGCCATCAATAAAAGCCAACCTGCTGTGTGCTTGCTGCAGGTTTCACCTTCAGAATGCTCCTTCAGGAACTGTTGACTTTCATTCACAGCAGTTTAACAGAATGAAAACACAAGAAAGTGGAAGTCATTTGAAATGATGAAACTGAATACAGCAGCATTTTCTTGAAATGTATTGAATACCAGAGTTTATTTCTGAGTTTACCAATATTGTGGACCAAACACATATTTCATGTTTCATTTCTCCTGTGGCCTTTGACACTTCTGGTCAGTTTAGTGTGTTGGGCTCTGATGAGTGGACATTACAGTACACTCACTACACTCCCTAATTTTGTTATTGCACTCATCACATCCTCGTGATCCGCAATAAGCCAATCATACAAGGACTGATCATGGTTTTTACTGATGTTGCCTTTGTGTCTAAATCCATGTGGGCTGATGAAACAAGCTAATCTGAATGAGTTTAATGGCGTCCTGCAAATTCTTTGTTTCATCAGTAAAGAAATCAGCAGCCAATCATGCTTAATTTAAACGTTGTCTTAATGTTCTTACTCTGTGTATTAAATAAACTGGTGGTGGGTTTACATTTGATAACAGTAAAAAAAGAATAAAGTATTATTCCAGTCAGTGATGTCACTTTCTGAGAGAGTGTG
>NC_040011.1:1793719-1809312 GCF_000972845.2 Larimichthys crocea | reverse complement strand
GCTTTTCGTTTAGCTTGAATGCATTGTAATACATGCCAACAGTGTACGGTAAAACCACATTATCTCATCTTATTAAATACTTTGAAACGTACCTGGACTCATTGTGCTTCTCTGAACATCAGCGCGTTATACCAAACATACAGGACCTAACCTCAGCCTCTCTAGCGACTTTAAAGGATTTGGAAAGCCGCAATACTGTTATTTGTAGTTTCCTTCAGCAGAGAGAGCCACAGAGCTGCATCTGACTGTCAGCTGTGGCTCACTGTAATAACTGTTATATTTAGAATCCACCTGAAGGTGTTTTGTAAATCTTGAGAGATTTCTGTATGTAGAAGGCCCAACAGCTTGTGTCTTCTGAACGGAAAAGTGTGGGGGGGCTTGATGTTTAGTCGATATCCTGGTAAAGAGACAGTCTAGTTAAAGATTCAGCTAATGTAGCACCTTTAAAATTAAATCAAGAGCATACATTGTCTTTTTCCATGAAACCTCACAGACTTGATTGGTTGGTTTGATGCTGAAGCTGGGGTTGTTATTGGGGACAACATCAAAACCAGGCAGTGTATAAATGGTTCATGTGCAAAGACTAAATGTAGACAAGAAAGTGCCTAAGAAGTAGTTCAGTGCATGGACTGGACGTGGGATGGGATTCATTCACCTGTCTGCGTGTTCTCAGAGTGATCAGCCTCCATTACAAAACATCCAGCTCAGCTCAACAAGTGAGAAAAGAGGGAGTCTCTCTCTCTCTCTCTCTCTCTCTCTCTCTCTCTCTCTCACACACACACACACACACACACACACACCCACATGCACACACACACGCTCAAAGGTGAAGCAGGGAAGAATAGGATGACACACAGTGAGGGACAGAGGGGAGGGACTGAATTACCATAGAAACTGGTGAGACTGTTCAGAGAAGCAGTAGAAAAAGGTGAACGCTGAAGTGGTCAAACTGTCAAGGTCATCGGTCACTCATACTGCTCCCACACTGCTCACTGGTTCCAGCTGATGTTTGCTGAGCTTTTTAAATCACCAGGAAAGGTGTATTTTCCAGCTGCTGACGTATCACTGCATACCACTTCAAGGTTTTTGGATGTTTTTGTATTTTCTTGTGATTGTTCTGATGGCTGACAGATAGAACAGGAGCCATATGGACTAAAAGTCATCACTGGCACAGGTAAGCTCTTTGTCTAACAGCAGATTGCAGTGATGCAGGTATTTATGAGTTTGATGCAGTTCCTTTTACACAAGCACTAAACTCTTAATGCACCGTGCAAGACTTGTGACAGTGGGTTTTTTGGGGCCAGAGTGCTGGCTAAAGCAGTAAAACTGTTCATTTTAAACATCAATTCAAGAATTTATTTTCTAGTTAATGTAAAGTACTGTACATTAAAAACTTGCCCTGGAACATTTCTTAATGAGATTGAATATGAATTCAGAGGCAGATGATACATCAGGCTGGTGTTTGTGTATCCTTGGTTTTCTCAGAAGCCATTAGCTGCTCTTGGAAAACAACTTCTTTTCATTTGGCCTTTATCCAGTTCAGAAAACAATGTGCACTTCCAGTCATAGGATAAATATCATATAAAATATAAAACAGTAATTGTGACACTCATTTTATCTTTACAAAAACAGTTCAGTTTTACAAACTGAAAACTTCATTTTAACACTAAAGTTCTGGATAGTATAATATGTTTAACTTTTAGTCACGACTAGTGCATTTGTAAAGCAGCAGAAGGATTTCCAAGCTAATGTCATGCTAACCTCTATGTCGAACCTAAAAGAATGATGTGTTTTTTAATGGAGTTGTATACAGGCACTTTCTTAAAGGAATTAGTTTGCGGGTGTCCATAACCACAAATCATGAACACTTTACATACTGACAATTTGGGATGTGAAAGTCTATACGTGTTCAAACTATTTCAGGCAGCTGTTGATCTATTTCTGTAATGGTATAAACATCAGAAACGTAAAGAAGCAGAAAGAGAAGCAGGAGCATGCTTCAGTTGTATAATACATCACAGTGAATTGCACTCATTTTTGTCAGTGTGTGTACATGTACTCTAACTAGATTAAAGCTGGCTTTGTACAGTAGCATGTTTTCTTCAATGTCATGTAGATGCAAAACCCAGCTAAACGTATACATCTGTCGATGGAACCAGGTTTCTGATCTTCTAGACTTCAAATATCACAATGACAGTATAGAACTGCTCGGTGAAAGCAAGAATCATTACACATATTTATATAGTAGCATGAATATATACAGTAGTTTAATTCAAGGTCAGTCTAAATAAATTGGTTTCACAGCTCAACATTTTTGTTGTTTTGTCTAAATGTAAAATTCAGACATATTCATGCTGTGATCTGCTCTCACTGTGCTGTCCTAATACATTTTCATATTGTATAAAAGTTAATGGAGGCCTAGAATGAAAGCAAAAACGTATTCACATTTCTGTACACTGTGGCAACTGCGCCATTGTTTGCTAAATGGTGAGCAGTAATGTCAAATAAATTATTTGTTGCCAGTTACTAATTTGTTTTTAGTTAATGGGCTCACACATCTAAAACATCTATTGGCTTCCATTAATTTCTCTACATAATAAAAATCTACTGCAGACTTGAAAGTTGCTTGAGATGCATAATCCATCACAGTGAATAGAAAAGAGTGTATCTTTTGGTTTTTGGATTTTCTTTTTAGAAACAGATGTTTTATGTTTTTTGTTTTCTTGTGATTTTATTTTTTGCCATACAAAATACAGAAGATTTTTTTTGCTTATACCTTTTTGGCCCTGAAAAAGAAAAATGTGAAAACAAACTTGCATTCAATAAAATGTTTGCATTCTGAATTTGAAAATCCAATAACCACTCACAATATTTTTGTTTGTGTGAAAAGAAAACTGAAACACCAAAAGGTAATCATTAAGTCATTGCACATTTTATTTTTGTCCAAGTAACTATTTTGGATCTATTATTGTTAATAGGTAACACAGCGCACATTTAACAAATCAATCTCTTGCTTTATCATATGATGTAACTGAAAATGTAGCAGAAAAAGACTCTTTTTAAAAAACGAAACTTTTTAAACGTCTGCTAAAAGTGTGTAAAACGCATTCAAAGATAGTCAGCATTTCTGGAAAAGATGAGCTTGCAAACACTGAATGGTTTACTACATTAAGAGGAGGTTACTTTATAACCAGTAACCGTGGAATCAGTTACACACCAAAATGCTGGTCTAAAATGTCATTCTTGTTTTTACTAAACACTGATGAGACTGTGGCTGGTAAAGATCATGTTGTAAGGTCATGTTGCGGTTATAGGATGATTCGTGTTGTACTATGTCACGTTACTGGTTGACACATTACCCTGATTTACTCGAAATCTGTAGTGAAGTGGTGGTATAACGTGCCGATGGCTCTCTTAACACTTACACAAACACCTGCACCTGCCTGTGTGCTGATCCCAATATGCAGAGGTACAACTGATGGTGAGAGCTCAGTGAATGCTGTTTAGTTGAATTAAAATGTAACACAAAAATAGATTACATTTTAGAAGTTATAATATATAGTCAGTGGAATGGGTGCAAGACCGATGTACAGAGGGGTGCATGAAGACATGTAGGGGAAGTGTGGTTACTTATTGCTGAGTTAATGGGGTGAAAAGAAGACCTGAATCAGCAGCATACCCTTGTACACAGGAAGGCAAACAAGCACTACGAATCAGCAGCATACAACAGGAGGTCAAACAGATTGTGCAAAGGCCCTAGTCAACAGTCACGGAGGAGGAGGTAGGGTGATGGGAAGCACTACCACTTTCCATTCCACCCCCCTTAATATGAGCCAAGAAAAGAAATGTAGAAGGTAATATTTACCATGTTCACCATCTTAGTTAGTGTTAGCATTGTACTAAATGGTAAATCGACTGTACTTATATAGCGCCTTTCTAGTCTTCCGACCACTCAAAGCGCTCTACACTACATATCTCATTCACCTCATTCACATTCATACACTGATGGCATTGGCTACCGTGCAACTGCTCATCAGTTTAAGGATCTAAGCATTCATACACACCGATGGCACAGCCTTCGGGAGCAACTTGGGGTTCAGTATCTTGCCCAAGGACACTTCGACATGCAGACCGGGGAGCCGGGGGATCGAACCGCTGATCATCTGATTAGCGGACAACCCGCTCTGCCTGTGAGCCACAGCCGCCCCGATTATCTAGGTGACACTAGGTGACACTAGGTGACACTGACCTCATGATGATAGTCAAAGAAAAGTTAAGGGACCACCAATGTCATGTGATTTAAACCACAAAAGTATCAATTATTGTGTTAAAAAGACGCAGAATCATCAAAACCAATACAAAGCAACACATTTATGTTTATTTTGTGCAAATAACTAGTAAAACACTATTAATTGCATTGTTAAGTTAAGATATAGTGTATCAAATGAAATGATCCTAAATGACTACAGATGGATGACTAATTTGTCTCTTTATCTCTAGGTGAACACTCAGCTGAAATCATCTGAAATCATCTAGAGTACAGGATCATACGAAATTACTATTAAACGGTGCAGCGTACAAGGATGACAGAGAAGAAGCTTGACAGGATCACAAACATACAAGCCATAGCCTTGTTCAGCTTCTCCCTTACATGAAAATTACTAAATCTCTCATAATGTCATCCAGAGGTGGAGTCCCGCCCAACATCAGTGTCTCAGTAGACTTCCTGGCCTCCTTCTCACCTTCCCCCTCCAGCACCCCTCCATCTCCTTCTTGCAGCATCGACGAGTCCTACAAATACATCTTCCTCCCCATCTGTTACTCTTTCACATTCTTATTCAGCATTTCCCTTAACTCTGTCATCCTCTACCGCTCCTTCAGCCGGACCAAGCGCTGGAATGCTTCGCTGATCTACATGGTCAACCTGGCCTCTACAGACTTCATGTACGGCCTGTCACTGCCATTCCTTGTGGCTAGTTACATCATGCGTGATCGCTGGGTCTTCGGGGACTTCATGTGCCGGTTGGTCCGTTTTCTCTTCTACTTTAACCTCTACTGCTCCATCTTCTTCCTCACTTGCATATCTGTCCACAGATACCTTGGTATCTGCCACCCAATGAAAGTCATCACACTGGAGACCAAGAAAGCTGTCAAGTGCACTTGTGTTGTGGTCTGGATTGTAGTCTTTGCTTTGACCTGCCCTATTTTCCGGTTTGCTCAGACTGGTCACGTGACAAGATTAGCAGGGCTTGGCAGCAATGCAACTATTATTGACAACCCAAGCCAGGAGGTATCATTGATAAATGCTAATGCCACATATGGAAACATGGGAAGGGTTGCTGAGGCATACCAGAATTGTTGGGATGATGCCATAGATAAGGAGTTCCCTGATTACATACCCTATGGCATTATACTTCATTTGCTGGGCTTTTTTGTGCCCTTTTCCATTATAGCTTGGTGTTACTCTCATGTTGTTTTGACCATATTTAGGACTCTACATTCTCAGCCCTCATCCTGCAGAGCTCAAAGAGATAAAGGACATGGAGGAATGGAGAGAGGAGAGAGAGGTAGCCCTGCAATAGTTGGAAGAGGAAGAAGAGGAAGCACTGGAATGTCAAGCGCAGTGGGAAGAGATCAAGGGATTTCCATCTTCCTTGGCGCCCACTCCCCTTATGCCAATCGCAGACGTAAATCTATCAAGACCATCATCACCATCACCCTTCTCTTTGCTCTGTGTTTCTTCCCTTTTCATGTTACTAGAACCATCTTCCTCCTCCTGAAAGTGACCAAGGGAGTTCCATGTCACACCATGACCATGGTCTCCATGTGCTATAAGATCACACGGCCTTTAGCATCATTCAATGCATGGCTCAATGCCCTCCTTTACTTCCTGACTAAAGACAAGGGAGGGGCCCACTGCTGCCAAACAGTAAACACCACCACCACTCAACAACATGGTGGGCTTCTTTTGCCACTGAGGATGCTTGGAAAAGGAGAGGATGCAGAGGAGAGAGGGATGGAAGACAATAAGGAGAATAAAGCATTTCACAGTCCGTCATACATGACCAGAGCAAAGGTCAGATATATAGTTGAATGAATGTTTTTACTTGAAATGAAAGAATGAATTTTAGATGCACTGTAGGTTGTTTTTTACTGGAAAATAAAATACATCATAATATATGATATGAGCACTATACACAAAGCAATGATTAAAGAAGACCCAAGCAAGAATCTTAATATGTCTTTTTTTTCTAATTTTATATAGCTCTTGCTGCTCTGCTACAAGTCATACTTTGATAGTTTCCTAGTATGTAAATTCAACATGAATGCAAATGTGACACCCTATTGTGGTGATGATCTGTCATTTTGTTTCAGTGGGTGTATATTTATAATGTGCTATAGAGGTGCTACACTGGGATCACTGGGATCAGGCCGGAGTATGCTTGGAACGAAGCTGTTTGTACTACATGTCACCCAACCATGTCTAAAGGCATTAGTGTTTCTACCTGTTCAGAACAGCTGCACTTGAAAATCTTTTGGTCATAGAGAAGGGCGAGATGCAATGATTATTAACGAATACCGGTGCACACTTTCAGACAGTCTCTCTATGAAGGCATTCATGTGTTGAACAGTTGATGGATGAAAAAAATGATTTTGAGATGTTTTCACTCTGCAAAATTGAATACCTGCCAAATATTTTTATGGCCAGAAAGGTGTTGGGGCAGACGGTTTGGTAGGTCTTGGACAAGTGACTTGAAAACTGTAATCAATTACTAATTACCCAGCACTCACTCAGCATAAGTAAAGTGTTACATTACCAGTTACTATACTTAGCCCAGCTTTAAGCTTCTAGTGATAAACTGGTGCAATCAGATGCTAGTGGTGTGTATTTTCACTCATGTGCTGAGTAAATGTCCTCTGAGTATTTTGACTCACAGTCCATTGTTGTGTGTAACATTACATATAAAAGTAAAGAAATTAGGATATTCTATACATATCAATCTGGCCCTCTACTAATATGATACTGATACTGTAAGTGAAAAGTGAAAATTTGTTGATTCACAGTTATGAATACCATTTTAGTTTAATCCATATCTTGATAAACAAATAAAACACAGGGCCTCTTTACCTTATGACCCAATGATAGTAGGGTATGGACATTTTAACCACACATGCTTCAATGGAAGTGCATGGCAGATCATTGAACAGGGTCTAAAACCCTTTCCTCTCACACTTTACGACATGACAGATTTAGTTGTACTGCGTCAGACAGTGTTACTTCCCCAAAACCGACATTCATGGCTATTGCTATTTTACACAGTGACTGATACAAATAAGTGGAACACCATGAATGTCTGAAAAGAGTGCAACTTCAAACATGTTTGCCTTCATGCTGAGTTCAGACAATACGATATCACCACAAGGGAAGACAGAATTGATGTGACAGGTGACCTGTTATGCCTTCATTTATCAACGTATGATGAATGTTCAGGTTCAGACAGAGTCACAAAATAGTTATGAGACATGTCAATAAAACAAAAACTTGTCTAATACAAAATAAATGCATACAGATTTGTTGGATATGTAATCCAGACACGTCAAATTCCACTGACCTATCTATAAAATCTGTTGTTTTCTATTGTTTATATTCCTTCTCCTGGAAGTTGGCCCCTAGCAACTTATTTACTGATGAGTCATGAAAGCTATGATGACCAACATATAATCTGTGATGCATCTTTATCAAATCACAGCAAAGATTTATGACTTATGACTTTATAACCACTTACTCTGACTCAGTGACCATGTAATCACAGACAAAAATATTGCAGTCTGAACCTGACAGTAGACATGTTCAGATGACATGATGTACGAAGTGTGTTTGCTTCACCACCTTTACAAAATAGACAGTATCCATTTTTTATTATTAATTATTATTAATATTATTATTTTTTTTCGTATTTTTTTCCAGTCTCCATCAAAAGTCTGCAACCAGAGCATTTGATCCCATCATTCCAACCTTGATTAATCTTTACTGCCAGTATCAGAGTAGAGGATGAAAAATTCTAACTACAAATAAATCGGAGGCTATCAGGTTCTAGCCTATTTTAGGTGTGGTGTGGTTTGGTTTGTATACGCTTTAGCAATAAACCATACTCTGCTGATTTCAGAGCCTTTTACTTTCACTGTCTTTACTTTGAAAAAAAAAGAGTCTTCCTATCTACATTAGAATGTCTTCTTCTTCTTCTTCTTCTTCTTCATCTTCTTCTTCTTCTTCTTCTTCTTCTCTAGGGCCTCACAGCATCATAGTTGGCTGGTTCAGTACATGTTTGTAATGTGCATACTCCACTTAACCATGATAATGTACTTTGGTTTCATTGTCTTATCATTTACATTGAAAATTATAAAATGTTACAATGTTACCATTTTGGTTGTTATTACTGTATTACTCTAATATTACATGTTCTTATTTACTCGTTATGGTCTATGAATGCAGCTTACAGTGTTAGTAATAATGCTAATATTGTTTTTTGGTAAATATGATACACCTTAGTGTGATAATGCACTTAAATAAATTTTGACTTTAACTAAAGTGTAATGAAATAATCTACAGTGGATGTATGGTTTTCACAGGTATATTGAAAAAAAGTTCTGAGCAATTGCAATTACCAGAATAGAATAGCTGTAATAATATTAATGATAATATTATAAAGAGTATGGTCTAGACCTTGTCTATATGGAAAGTGCAATTAGATATCTTTGGAGGTATAAAAATAATGATGATGCAGCAGATATTTTTGTTGCTCACCACCTGCCAACTATTAAGCACTGTGAAGCAGCCTACTGCTTGATCTGGATGTTTGTGGAAAAACCCAGAGAAAACCTACATGACCATGTGAAATGCAAAGTCTGAATCCAGAACCTGGTGTTGAAATGATGGTGCTCACCACAGATCCACAGTGATGCTCTATGGAATATGGTTCTCTCTGTCTCTTTGTAACCACATCAACTGAAAGGGAAAGAATGCAAATCAGTCAGTGCATTACTATCTCAAAGCAAACACTGAATTTACCCAGAAGTAAATATTATCTAATACAAGGTCCCCCAGGAACTTTTTGCTTGTTCTCTGCACACACTACCAGCCACAAGCTGCTACAGGAATGCCTGTATGCATGTAGTTTACAATATTTTCTTACTGGATTAGCCCTGTTTTTGTTTTTTGTTTTTTTGTTTCTAATCTTGGCACCATCTGCTGGTTGTATAGTAAAAGGTCACTGAGGCATATTCAGAGAGAACCCAGGTGTGTATATAGAGCATTAGAGAGTACCATAGATAAAAAAAAAAGAAGTAATGTCAAGATTTCTTCTATGGTTCTTGTTCAATTATAAATTATTATACTTATATAGTTAAGGCAGCTGCAGCAATGGTGCACATAACTGAGGTCATGCCAATAAAGTATAAAAAAAAATAATACTGCACATCACCAGGTCTGCCATGCACAACAAAGGATGAATATTCAAAGTTCATTCTGGGTAAGACTTGGTTATTATGGGACTGATTACTCTCTCACCTGTGTTGAGACAGAAACTGAACAGATGATGTCAGGAAGGGAAACTGTTAGTAGACTTTCACATCACATGTATGCATCATCAGCATAGGCTATATCATTTTAATGGAATGGAACATGTTTATTTTGGAGAGATACTTGCAGAGCACAGACTTTCAATAAGGCCAATGCAATCTGCACAAGCAAAACAAAAGTGAATAATAATCTGTGTATTGCCTCGTGATTCAGACCCACTCCAAAATGTAATGGCTTCTTCCTGGACCATTCCACGCCCTTCCAACAAGTTTCATGAAATGGTCGGTAGTTTTCCTGTAATCCTGCTGACAGACAAATAATCTAACAAACATCACTGAAAACATAACCATATTCCAAACATCTTTGGCTAAGACTGACTGAATGACTGTTTTGTTCACATTTCTTGCCAGTTTTAACTTGCACATGCACACATTTGCTTTGACATGCAGACAGTCCCAGAGGTGCAGGGGCCCTGCAGGGGGAGACACTGCCCTCCCCTCTCTCTCCCTCTCACCGGTTAGAAATTCAAAACATAACCGCCTTGCACAATCTCCCGTCCTGCACCGCGGCCTAAAAAAGCCTCTGACGGTTATTTTTAATTTAACATAAAAAAATATATAAAAATCACAGGAGCGATATTATTGAAAAGTAACGACGGGGATCAGTTGTGCTCGTCGACAGGCACATTTTGATACCAGTGAAATATTGCTGCACGCGCGTTTGATTTTCTATTTATTTTTTGTGTGTGTGACGGCTGTGTGGGGAGCTGAGGAGCAGAGCTGTTGGCGCCACTTTCAAATCCTCCACTGACACAGAATGAGAGTCCGGCTTCAAATACATTTATACGACACTTAATTTCTCCTTTACATAATTATTGTTAAACGTGGAATATTTGAACACTATTTTTCTGTTGGACAGTTTTTCTTCAGAAGGTAAGCAGTTCAGTCATTTAATATTTCATATTTAATTACAGTGAGGTGCTTGGTTCTTTGTGTTGTAACACTACATATAGTGACTTTGTCTCGCTCTCGTGCTGTGAGAGGGCTTCGTCCTCGCGGACGGTAACGCCGTTGTGTAGCCTCGTGCTTGTAGCTTGTAATGAAGTGCTTTGAAACAAAGGCTGTGTCGCATTAGAAAGTCAGCACACCATGGCTCCTTTGTCGGA
Source organism: Larimichthys crocea (assembly GCF_000972845.2). NCBI lineage: Eukaryota > Metazoa > Chordata > Actinopteri > Sciaenidae > Larimichthys > Larimichthys crocea. The sequence continues at coordinate 1,798,567 of NC_040011.1, read as the reverse complement.
CAGCTGCTGCTTCACTCTTTCCTACGCCGAGCCAGCTCGGTTTAAACAGCCGAAGTCGTTTCTCTATAGCCCATAGGCTAACAGTAACATTGGATGGATTGTTTTATATTTCTGTACAAAAGACTTTTAAGAGATAAATGAGTAAGTCGAGGAATCGGACACTCCCCCAGTCACAGCCCCCTCCCCAAAGACCCCAGCCCACTCCGGCCGGCCGCTCCAACTAAATGCGCTTCGAAATTCCACTTTAACCGTATTGAAAAGAAACGGCTCATTCTGTTTGAGACTGAACTTTGAGGCAAAACTAGTTTAATCCAGTTAGGATGTAGAGGGGGGAAAAGCGCTGAGACTCAGTCGTCGGTGTGCTCGGAGAAGTCACTGAGTCAGCAGTTCGCTGTCCGAGGCTCGGCGCTCTGTCATCCTGCCATGACACTGTTACAGACGACGTTACAGCAGCACTTCTGATCCAAATGTAACCTAGTCACCGTTAACCATGTCCACTCACATTAAACGCCTTTATTAGATATAAATTATTAGATAGACGTCATCAATCAGCACATTGTAAATGTATCTAACGTGTTTTTTAGGTCAAAGTTGGCACAGCCGTTCAGGTGTTCTAACAGCTTGTTAAAGCACATCTAGTCTGAGTCATCACAAACATGTTGGAATAAATAAAGAGCTGCTCTGCTTTTCTGTCGCTCGTGTCACAGTGTAAACTAGAATAGTTCAGCATTAGTGACCTCGCTCATTAACATAATGTCTAATAAGCAGTCTAACCTGTACGTGTCTAATACAGACAACCCAAATCTGCACATAGGGCTAGTGGTTCCCATAGGAACAATAGTGGTCAGTGTGAGGGGTCTGTCACAGTCCACATCTGCCTCCCACTGCTTGTTAATATGCAGCTACACTGCTGGAGAACCAGAACCAGAAAACTGTATAAGTAGATCCATTACAGCTGCCTCATTAGATGGAGATAAAAATCTAAAAATGTTTTAAATTCTGAGTTTATTGTTTAGGAGCTCTCATGAGATAAAAGTGTGAGTGACCTTGCCTATATCTTCTAATAAGGTACTGTACTGTCTCTGAGATCAATACAGATGAATATTACTGAAAGAGGTGCACATATAAAAGTCTTTTCAAGGGCTGCACATTCATGCTTTTATTAATAGATACTAAATAGATTATTATATTTAATAGATTTCTTTAAAAAAAAATGTCCATCACATGTTCCACTAGGCAAAAGTAATGTCTTCAAATATCTCACTTGTTCTAAGCAAAACTCTTATTTCTAATCAGAAGGAAGCAGAAACAAAAAGTCCTGTAACATCTGAAAAGCTGTGACTGTGACTTTTACCGAACGTTATCAAAATGATCCTCGGTCTATCTGCTGTCAGTGCTGTATGCACACATCAGACTCAGCTGATGAAGAGCAGGCTGTAAAATGAAAAAGCACTGAGAGGATTCTTCTGTTCTTTCACTACATTCAAAAGAAGTGTCCACATGAAGAGCAGTGAGCTTTAACAGTCAAACAGTTCAGAAATATGAAACAGGCTTTTTTCACACTACATAAAAATATGTTAAAAGCTTAAATGTGGCCTCGCTACATGTTCAGATGTCAACTGAACATCACTGTCACAAGTCTTGTACTACAAATGTAATTCATGTTTTTTAAAGGAAGAAATCTTCTTAGCAATTTTGAGCTGAAAGTACCTGTATTTTTTTATTACCAACTAATCTGAGAATAATTTTTTGAACGGATCATTTGGACCAAATTTTGCAGTAAACCCAGAGATACAGAGCTTACAATATAACAGAGAAAAGCAGTAAATTCTCACATTTCATGATGAAACTCATGATGGACATGATGATATTTTTCTTTAATTATTGAAATGACATCAATTTAAAACATTTTGACCAACTCATTTAAATCTGTTTAACTTAAATGCTGCATGAAATTAGAGCTGAGCATTCATATTGAAATTCTATGATTCTAGTGACTTTATTTTTTTTCACACCGATATGAAAAATCATCCAAATCATCTTTTTCACTGACTACATGTTGAGTAAACACCTGTTTAGCTCCTATAGCTGACAAGATAGGCCCAACTTCTCAACTGCATCACTCTGTAATATTGCCTACACACACACACACACACACACACAAGGACTTTACTGTAGTAAAACTACAGAAAAAAAAAGAACAATCAGGAAATGTTTTATCAAATATGAATGTGAACAGGGTGTTCGTTTCAAACAGCAGCACACATTTTTTTGCTAAGAATCCAGCCAGGGATCAAAAAGTTTGAGGTTCCACGTAGACAGTTTAAGAAAGTGTGCACAGCAGCAGCAGCAGGCAGGTTTGATGTCTAACGTTACCATGACCCTGGAGCCTGCTCTCATTAATACACACTGTCTATGTGAGGTCATGTGTGTGTTTGGAGACCTCCCTCGAAGCTTCTCTCTGTAACTGCTGTTAAAGTGAGTAATGCTGGAGGATGCAGTCCACTGTGTCTGTCTTTGTGAAAGTCACAATTCAACCAACACACTGCGAGTAGAGCCTTGCTCGTTTTTTAATTTATTTTTTATTATTGTGCTCTGTGTGTGTAGTGTGTGTGTGTGTGTACATGCATGCACGCGTAAAAGCATGGGGGTGGGCAGGGCTTCTGTGTCGTCTTGGTAAAGCAGTGTAGTTTGAGAGCAGCACTTTCATCATATTGAAGGCCAGCCTCCTTCCCGCCGACTCCCATCTCATGACCAAATTACATGAGAAAATCCAGGAGAGTGAGGCGAACACAAAGTCCAACCATCAGTGCAATTAACAGCATATTTGTGCGTTAATGGCAGCCCTCCTGTGTGTGTGTGTGTGTGCAGCCTGTTCCTTCTGTGTGTTGGTGTGTGAACACTGGCCTGTTGCTCTCACTTCCCTCATGTCTTTGCTGCGGTTTCTGGTTTTTATTTAGCAACTTTACCCATGAAAGTATACTTGTTAAAGTGTGTGTATGAAAGCATAGAGAGCTTCCTCTCAGAGCCACACTTTCTTCATTTTATCTCCCTCCCTCTCCTCCCTCCCAGTCTCCTCAGTCTTTTTCTTTCAGTCTGACAGCCGAGCAGCTTGGCAGGCTTACAGCTCAGGCTCGGCGCAGCGCAGCAGCCCCCTTGCCTCCCACAAATTAATTTTTTACTCATGAACAGTAGCTCCGTCAGACCCCTCCTTTCACACCTGTCTCATACACACCCACAAGGGCGACCTGATTTTTTTTCAGATTTTTCAGCGCCCCCAAAAATGTTGATTTGTATTGTAGAAAGTGATGGCCAGGGAAAAAGGCTGCAGCCCTGTAGGTTTTTATGCCTACTGAGCCTCCTCACTGTCTCAGTGTGCGTAGCTGGGGCTCCAGCGAGGCAGCAGGCAGCTCTGACGAGGACTGGGACACACACACTCACATAGCTAGGAGGTGAAGATGTGAAGGGCCAGGGAGGAAGGATGAGGGGGGGACACTCAGTTTTTGGGGGGCCAATTTTTGGGACTGGGACCAGAACCCCCCAACCCCCCCTGACACTCCCCCTCTTACTAGGAACAGAAGCAGGAGCAACCAGAAACCCCTAACAGGCCTTTTTTTCTGCTCTCTCCCTGTCACTATAGTAGACTGAGTATATTCCCATTGATGTGTGTGTGTTGTAGTGACGTTTTTAGGCCTGTCGTTTTTTTTTGTTTTTTTTTCCTGTTTTCATTTTTATTTGAATACCTTTGTCATCCTGTAGCTTCAGCGCAGCATGTGTGCATCCGATATTTCTTTTTCTTCTTATTACTATTGATTTTTTAGTTTGTTTTTTTGTTTATTTTTGTGTGTGTGTGTGCGGGGGGGGGGGTTAGTTTTTAGTTAGTTAGTTAGTTTTTTTTTGACTGTGGACTAGTTGGTGTCTGGTTCGTGACACTGGCCTTATGCATCCACACACTGAGGGAAGAGAAAGTGAGGGGGCTCATGTTCAGATACCTTCCAGTCTTGTTAGTTAGTCAGCAGTTAGTCAGGGTTAGTTAGTCCTGGTCTGAGCAGCAAACGGTAAGTGAATCTCTTTTTTTCTCTCTGAAGCTTTTAAAATGGCCTCTGTTGCTGTGAATGGAAAGAGCAGCAGGCCACACAGAGGAGCTTTCTCAGCTCTGCGTTGCTTTTCTCTCTTTCTTCCCTTCCCTCCACCACAATTTTAGTTGCGCTCTTTTTTTCCTTCTCTCCCTCACCCCCCTCTTCCGCCTACCTCTCTGTTTCATGTTTTTTGTCTTTGAATGAGCTGGGACTTTGGATGTGAATCTAATGCTTGCCTGTTGCTGCTCTCCCTGCTGACATGACCTCTTGTTTCAAATCCAATCACCTTTCCACCAGCACGTTGACTGTGTGCTCATATGGCTCTATAAGGCTTCATGTGAGCACACTGCTTTTTTTTCTGCATCTTCAGGCTTCTATTTGTCCTAAATATTGAGCTTGAGTGGATTTGATTTTCTAATATTTGTTTAGTGGCAGAGCATTTGATGTATATGAGCATTTTTAGGCCTTAAACAACTTTTCTGAGAGTAGAAGTCTTAAGAACATAAAGTCGGGTGTGGTGCTCACAGGCCATGATTCCCTCCTCTGTCTCTCTGCCCTCCAACTTTATTTCAGCTTCACAGATAGAAAGTGACAGCACAGCTGTTGCTCTGCAGTTACACCATATATTGTATGTATGTGTTGTATGTCAGTGCAGAGAGAATTGTCATTTTATTGATGAGGCAGTTGACAGAAAATGGATGAGAAACAATTGTGATAATATAAAATGTAAAGTGTGTGTGTGTGTGTGTGTGTGTGTGTGTGTGTGTGT
>NC_040011.1:1779029-1787789 GCF_000972845.2 Larimichthys crocea | reverse complement strand
AAAAAAAAAAAAAAAAAAAAAAAAAGACCAGAAATCATCAGAGTCAGTGAGGACACACACGACAACGACATGTTAGCAGATATCTCTCACACACACACACACAGACACACACTGAAGGAGTGTTGGCAGAGGATGTCTAACAACCTGTCCTATATTTAGAGGTGTGTGGTTTGTTTTTGTTTTTTTGTTTCTTTGAGTGTGTGTTCTTTGACTTTTTTCCTCTCAGCAGGACGTCAGAGCCACCCTGTCAGATGCTGTCATGTGAGTGAGTTTCTGTAAATACCAAAAGAGGAAATGTGTTGACTTGAGTTGTCACTAAAGCAGCATCTGTACACAAACACACACATGATAAATGATCCATGAAAACTAAAGTGTCTTCATGGCTTCATCTCTTTTCTATTTCTGATTATATGATTTTCGATTAGAGTGCTTCACACACTAAATGGATAGGTCTGTCTCCTTATAACACACTTGTGTATCAAACCCATGATCACACACATTATAAACAAAATGGTGTAAAAGAATTCAGTTTAAATTCATATCTCATATTGAATATCTGATTGTTTTGTTTGTTTAAAAAAAAAAGAATAATAATGAATTAACCCTTGACCTCCCCTTAGTGAGCTGAGTCACACCAATCAGCTGTGTTTTATGATTTGACAGACAGAAATTCATACTTTTCTTCCATCTGATTTGTACAAAGTGAGAACTGACTGAGCAGCTGGTGTTCATCTGTCCACAGCAGGAAGAAATGTGGTCACACTGAGCCCACCTCACTATTTATTAAACACGATGGAACATGTTTCTGAATATTATGATTTTTCTGTGTGTGTGTGTGTGTGAGGCTGTAGCAGCACATCATTACTGGTAGTTCTATCTGCATTGCCAGTATGATATGTGCTGCTCCTGTCAAACACACACTCCTCTTCAACACCACCTCCAACAAATGAGGAAATGTACTGTATGTCTGCTTTTATCATCTATGAAAATATGGAGTTCATGTACAGGGTCAGTTTTATTGTGCTAAAGCATAAGAGAAGTTATCACACAGCACTCTTCATACAGGCGAGGTGTGCACTTTATCATTTGAATAGAATATTATTTTATTTTATAATTTTACCTAATGTTGGAAGATATCTTTATCTGAATGCTGACAGTAATATGTCTGGTATATGGATGATCAGAATTATATTTGTTTATTAATAAAAGCCCAGTATTTGAATAAATCAAATGTCTTCTCATTTCATGTTTCTGCTGAGCTTTTTCTAAGACGTCCCAAAATATGAGATCAGTACATTATGATGTATATCATTTCCTACTGAGTTTCATAAGTCTTAATTACTTTATTATTCTCCTAAAATCTTTATTTATATTTATTTATTTTAACATTTAACTAAATAATAATAATGGCTTGCTTACTACTTTAGCAGGGCCTAACTTTACCTCAGGGACTTGACCAGCAGATGTAATGTGCTCAGTTGTCATTAAGCTCTGCAGGATTTCTTTGTGTTTGCCTCGGTGGGTTGGATGTGGGTTGATCTGATCATAACGTCTACGTGTCTTCATTCATATTGTACTGACTGAATAAAAGATTAAGTGTCATATCAGAAAATAGAAGACACAGCATGCCCTGCACTCATGTCAAATATATACAAGACGGAAAAATAAACAAACCAGAGTCAACAGTTTGTGTAGATATTAACAAACAAGTCACGTTTATATGCATGTACGGTATAGATATGGGTTATTGCTGTAAGGAGGTAGTTCCAAAACAACAGTTTGTGTGATAACAGTGAGCTTCAGAGGTGTTGGTAGGTTTATTCTTGAACCTTGCTGGCCGTTTCCCAAGCTCTAGCCGTTATGCTAAGCTATGCTACAACCTCTGGACGTATAGCACAGACATGATTTTGTCAACTCACCAGAGAACAATGTCAAGGTCCACTAACCTTATCCAAAGCCTTCACATGGTTCTCCACCTTCATCAGCAGGTGATGTCTGATAATGCCTTCTCTGATAACTGGGCAAACCTTATCAAATGATGAAGACTTTAAGATGTGTTTGAAAGCTCAGAAAAAAACACTTATATACACAAATGTGTTCCTACCTTTTTGATCAGTCTCAGTCTGAAACAATGTTTACGATCAGCACAGAACAGATTGTTCTAGAATGGAAGGACCTGAGTCTGTATGTGTAGCCTCTAACACTTTACTACCAACATTCAGATTCATGTTAAAAATACACATTAACATTTACATCTGCTAATACAATAATTAGTTACATTTGCATTGAACATTTAATACAATAAAATATCAGTGTTTATGTTGTTGACTGAATGATGACCTTTTTACAATACAGCTGCATCACAAAAGCAAAAACAGTAAAGTAGGAGCGCTTGAATGCAGCTGAGACTTTCTGTTCCTTTTCCTGATTTCTCTTTATGAAAACAAGAAAGATGAATCGTCCTGCATGAAGTCTACATTTTTAGGATTTTCTGGACATTTCCAGAAGAAAAAGTCAGAAGAGGAAAAGAAACAGTCTACCATAGAAACATCTTGACATAAAAAGTAATATAGTAAAAGAAAACTTCAAATGAGTCCTTAACGTTTTTGACAGTGCCAACAAGTCTCACAGAATTGAGATGTGGTTCTGTGTGACACAACACAATGTTCAAAACTTCTACAGTTCCTCTAAAGTGTGGTCAGCATCATCGGGCTCAAAGTCTATCACAACGTGGCTCATCTTTTCATAGTTTGTCCACAGGAAGTGAAAGGTCAACGGGAGAGCAGCGGAAGGTCACCGGGATTCATGATGAGACTTGAGTCCAGGTTCAGGTTATCTATGGAGACAAAAACAGCATTTGACAGCTCCACTAAAGAAAGGCTTAGAATATTATTCATTTATTATTGTCAAAAAAATACTAAAATGAACTGTGTTAGATGGACAGTTTCTGACCTGACCATATCCTGTCTGTCTACTGAAAATGTAAAAAAAAAAAAAGGCTCAGTCAGCTGGCCACTGTAGGTGTTGACAAATGTGGCTTTCAATAAAGGTCACTCACACAGAAGAAAACAGTGTTGCTGGATTTGTTGGGGCCTATTTTCAGCAGCAGATGAATCCACATTTGGTGCTGTAGTGAGTATTTAGGACATCAGGATGGTGTATGTGGGATTAGGTTTAGTGTGTGTGTGTGTGTGTGTGTGTTCTTGGTAATGAAGGAAAATGTCACCCAGTCAACAGTAGATGTGTTTCCAAACATATTTTGATGCATTCTCCTAATAAGATAAAACATGTCAGTCACATGACTGATCAGCTCATTCCTCCACACAGGTGTGATGTTATGTTCTGTTTCCTGCTTATCGTGTTTCATCCATTCTGTGTCATCTTGTTGTGCTCTCTTCTTTTGGTTTCTGACTGAAGAATTGGCGCCATCTACTGCTGATATCACAAGCCGGGACATGTAGACAGTGGCTCACGTTTTCTTTTGACGAATGACTTGTGACACGTTTGGATGGAAACATGGCTGCTGTGAATCACTAATGTGCTTTAAACTGTTCATCAACAACAGTGGAGCTCAACGCAGAGGAAGAAGATATATCACACACACAATACGTTTGCTCAACTTTGGTTATCAGAAGAAAAATGTAGCACAACTCAAAGTGCTGATCACATTTTGTAATAAATACATTGTAGTGTGTGTTATAGCAAACGTCAAATGATTGTGACTACAGCAGCCTGAAGATTATTCAGACCATATTTCTGAAAAATGTTCCTGAAGTTCACCTTGATCAAAGTTGTTGAGTTTTTTGGAATTGGATCCTTCACCCAGTCCCTCGATGTCCACAAGATCACTGTTGACATCTGAGTCATTCAGAGCACTGAGGGTCACATCTACACACACATACACACACACAATGTGTAGTACTGTTTAGAAGATATTAAGAACCTCAACCAATAACACGTTGAAATGAAATGCCTGAACTGATACTGAAGACATCGAGAAATGTTTGAGATATTTGAGTCAATGAAAAATACTGTGGAGTCAAAGAGTGTGTGTCTGTGTGTACTGTTTCTTTGCTCAGCAGGTTCTTGGATGTGCATATCTCTGATCTTACATTCCATTCATAATAATATGTGATATTCTTCTGTTTAATCACCTGCAGTCTTCTGTTTCTTCAGGGAGGGCTGGCCGGAGGGGGAGCTCTGTAGTCCTGAGGCCACGACGACCTGAGCCACGGGCACAGAGATGACAGTGGAAGTGCCCTGCGTTGCCATGGCGACAGCAGTGGCGGCTTTCTTGATCACCTTCTTAGAGCTGTCTGAGGAGGCGGGCGGAGCTCCATCTTCATACAGCTTCCTCTTCACTGTGCTCTTCGTCTGAACGCTGGAGGAAAGATGGGAACTGAACTGACTTTAGTATTTATAGCAGCTTATCCACAGGAGTGCAGACCATATCTGACAAATAAGAATAAGTTTATGAGCACATCAAAGCACAGGGATGCACTATAATCAGCACAGATTCTGTCAATAAATAATAAGTAATGGAATTCTTAAATAAACATGGACTCTTTTCATGGGACTCTCTTGCAGTTTAAATACAAAAATAACAATCCTACAATGCATCCATACTCACAAATAGCAAGAACGTTACTGTGACAGGCTGAGATGTTCGACCAGGAGAATTAGCAGCCACAAAGGCAGAATTCATCTCAAACAAGCACAAACACAGTCTGCTGTGAAAAAAAGTCTGCATGCAGTGTGTGTGTGTGTTACCCTGCAGGACTGGAGTCTGCCACTGGGTGAAGCTGCATGGTGAGCTCTCCTAGTTTGGTAAAGGCAGCTCCAGCTGCAGAGAAGATCTCACCAACCTGTGGAACACACACACACACGAGCATCAGAACAGAGCCCGCAGCCGGCTTTACTTCACTCACACCGACTCCACTGAACACTGCACACTCACTTCATGACCAAAAGTATGTAGACACTTGAAGAATCAGCCATATGTTGATGATTATGAAACCATGGACATTCAGGTTTCCACCAGATGTTGGAATCTGGATTTGCCCCTGTTCAGACACTGATGTTGGGTTGAAAAGGTCTGGCTCACTCAGCGCCCCAGGTCATGAGGTCAGAGCCAGGCATTCATGTTGAAACAAGAAGGGGCTGAACACAAAGCCAGACCTCAGATTGTACTCTGGAGTATTACAGGTGCAGTGTGTTAGATATGGGGCCTTTATTTTCAAAATAAGGCAGACAATATAATATTCATAACTATGATTTCATGGATGTATGATCACGTGAATCTACAGCAGGAGCAGGTCCTCTTTCACTGAGGCTGCCATGTTGAAACACTGTTTCTACAGTAGCCGAGAACAGACAAACTAAATAGTGGGTCTAGACAGGGGCGTTCAATAAAAAGGTGAGGGTGATGTAAGGAGACTGCAATACAGTGATCATTAGACCATCAGATGCAACTAAAGTCTACACACTGGACCTTTAAGAAGGACCTGACCCAAACTGAACAACATGCGGGCAGAGTCACGTCATTGTGTGCACGGTGTGTGTGAAAAAACTATGAAGGCACTAAAATCAGGATTTAGAGCCGAGTAAGCGCAGCACAGCACGGCACGACACCGCACAGCTGTTCAGTAGAACGTGAATCCATCTCTCACGTGGGTGACCGTAAATTCATGTCGTACGTCTCTCCCGCGAGCAGCAGCGGGAAACGTACCGAGGGGCTCGTCCGTTTGTGCACAAGTAACAGGATACTAACAAGTAAAAGGATACTAATCAGACCGGAATAACTTCACTTTGTGGCGCCAAACCACATCTCAGTTGTTCACGTGTGAAAATGACTTACTTTAGTGGAAGCTGACGTCATGTTACTGCTCTCTGTAGCACTGTAACCTACGCAGTCTATGAGGACTCAGTGATGCCTTCAAGTACACGGAGCAACTGCTAAAATGCTAACAGTGTAGCTAGGTAGCATATGGTGCTCCTTCCGATGTAGCTAGCAGAGAAGCCTGAACTCTGCTCCTCCGCCGCGTTCAGGGTCGGTGTCTGGAAAGGTCCAACATTTGAACAGACGCTGCATGGTGTACACGAACTACATTCCCGCCGAGAACCGAGCGTACAAGTCTGAATAAAGCAACGACAAGGCTGCTGCGACGTTCAGGGTCACCTCGGAATCTCAACGATTCAAGTTATTATGCCCGTGTAACATTACAATAGGATGTATCGTTGGGCGGACATCGCAGTATGGCGCTTCTTTTTTAGTTTATACAGTAACATTTATTGCATAAACAAAGTATATACTGCAAGAATCTGTAGAGCAAAACACGGTTTTGATTTGATTTGACGTTAGATAAGGTCAAGTTTGAAGCTATATGTTGTCTTTTATGGAAACTGAGGACGCTTTTTTAAAATTGTAATTATAGATAATTTATCAAGTTCATCTCTGAAGTCTCTGAATTACAGTCACCATATGGTCTTCTCCTCAAATGACAAACTAAACTATCATTACAATAAAGAATTATTCATTTACATTTATTAATCAGAGCATTCACAATAATCATTCAAAGTCAACAGAGGGACACGTATTAACAGATGCTCTCTCGCTCTCTGTCTGTCTGCCTGTCAGTACTATAGACAGCAACACGTTTTCTTCTTAGATTATTCTTATGGTTTAATAAATAATTTGTTGATTGGCTTGTCTGTGTGCCTCCCCCTCTTTTCGTCATGGTCGTGCAGTCCGGTTTGTGACACAGACTGACAGAGAAGATGAACTTGAATGAATAATATAGTTATCACTAGCTACCAGGATAATGAACTCAAGTTGTTGAGAACGGACAATTAAAAAAAATATTTCTTATATAAAATCTCTCTTTGACCACACCCTCACAAAATAACACAAAACATTCTAAACAGCATGTGCAGGTACTGAAATACAGACCACCAATAGTATCAGTCCATAACAGAAAAAAGAGTGACTGTCTATGGTTGCATCCTTCTTAGAGCCATAGCATATCCATATTGCAGACTAGATGAAATCTAGGTCTGCAGAGATTAAATGGCCAAAGTACTGAAAGTTTGTTGCTATGTATCAACTATAGCCTATATCCTGTAGCCTAGATTAACACAAGGATGAGTACTGGCTGAAATATGTGCCACCAGAATCTGAATTTAAATAATTTATCTTTGAATTTGAATTGTTTAATTTGAATCATTGCATTGGAAAACTGAATTGAATTTAAACTGAATTGTAATTTGAAATTGAATTTATTAGTTTGGAACTGAACACTCAGTTCTTACAATTCAATTAGAATTTTCTGTGACAAACATCCGGGTAGTTGAGGCAGAGCAATCGAGCGCAGATACACAGGACACCTCTTCAGCCAATCAGCATCTACGTGTGTATGTGCGCCACGGCAGTTGCTTGTATCTGGGAAAGCTACCGCTGCCCTGGCACTGCAACTGCTGCTGTTATGGGCATTTGTTTTTATTTTTTAAGTCAGTCGTCAGAGTTGTATTAGACTCACTGGAAGTAACATTTCCATTACATGATTTCTGCATTAATTTGCGAGGTTTTCTTAATCTATTAACCGCTGCAACTGTGTGGTGCAGCTGCCACTGACCTTCCTTGGCAACTACTGCTGCTTTGATCATCTGTTTTTATTTTATAAATAATAATTTATTATTACCTTTTTCCTGTATGGTGTATCATGATTGCCTAATTGAAAAACATCTTTTCTCGAATATATTCAATGGTAGAAAGCCCTTAGTGCAGGATTTTAAGCAGGCTTTATATACATATTTGGGATTTGGGGTCTATAAGTGTGATTGGCAGTGGCAGCTGCCCCAGTTGCCGTGGAAGGGCAGTGGTAACTTCCCCAGACACCAGCAACTGCTGTGGCACGATTGTGGCTGCGCTCGATTGCTCAACTACCCGGATGTTTGTCACAGAAAATTGAATTGTGAGAACTGAATGTTCCAAACTAATAAATTAAATTTCAAATTACAATTCAGATTCAGTTTTTCAATGCAATGATTCAAATTGAACATAAATTCAAAGTATGTGATTCAAATTCAGTTGAATGTAATTATTCAATTTAAGCAATTTCAAATTCTGTTTCTGGTGGCACATATTTCAGCCCATAGATGAGTTTAATTTGTCTTGGTGAGGCAAGGAGCGGAGTAGTCTGTAGAGCTTTAAGGCCAACAGCGCAGGACACCCCAGGATATAAAAACTGAAATATTACAAGGACACAGCAGCGCCGGTTCTGGCTACATTTGCGCCCTGGGCGAACTACTGGTGGGGCGCCCACTCCGCTGACTTGATGAGCGCTCGTGCACCCTCACGTAGATTGCCACCTGGGATCATTCTATCTAACAGAACTGCACAACAACAACAACAGAACTGTACAAAACAACAGCACAGCAGCAAGTGAGCCTAGTCAGGCATGGTATTGGTTGAACATGCAGTCTCCCTTTACTAAAAACTCTCTCTCTCTCTCTGTCTCTCTCTCTCTCTCTATATATATATATATATATATATATCCATCTCTCTCTCTATATATCTCTCTATATTTCTCTATATCTCACTCTCTATATATATATATATCTATATCTCTATATCTCTCCATATCTCTCCATATCTCTCCATCTGTGGACATGTCTCATTAATGCATGTTACTAACCAAACTTCCCCGGAGTTTCTGTGCTCTGTCGTCCAGCAGGTTCTCGTGGATCGTGGCTGCTGCTGTG